>NW_028318776.1:3645000-3947500 GCF_062004578.1 Staurois parvus
TTTTGGTCATATATGTGAATTGAGGGCCATTATATTAGTGACACTGCATCACCCTTTCCTGTAGCACATGCAGTGCAGTGTACCTGCAGCTTTCCTGCGGGATAGCTGCACTGAGCCATAGGCTTCTATCATATCCTAACATGCACCACACCTGCAAGATCTATGGCAAAGCACAGCTAACCTGCAGGATATAATAGAAGTCTATGGCTCAGTGCAGAGGGTAGACTGCAGCACATCAGTTTGAACCAGGGGCGGATTGACCATTTGGAAACTCGGGCACTGCCCGAGGTCCCGGGGTCAGTAGGGGGCCCCATGAGATGCCACTGGTACCTTTTTCATAGCGTTTTTTGAGTTTGGGCAAGGACACAGGGGCCCCATGATCCCCTATTGCCCGGGGGCCCCATGAGTTGTCAGTCCGCCCCTGGTGTGAACGCAGAATTACAGGGGGCTCTGGACAGTAAGGGCTTGTTTACATTTGCGGTTGGGGGGGTGTTAAGACCCCATAGTTGAGACGTGTTTTTACCACCACCACCCCAGGAGGCACCGATGAGACTGCATTAATAGGTGACACTGACCTGCACCGATGGGGCTGCACTTATCAAGGCACTGACAATCAGTACCCTGATTATTTGTATATGCAATGTACTGAGAGCCTTTCCAGTTATTGGCTCTCTTTTCCTCACAGACACAGCACGTGAGGAAAGGACTACCGATAATTGGAAAGTCTGTTTATATGTGATCAGCTTTGATTGGACCCAAATAATCAGATGGTAAAGGGCCGCTGTGATTGACCCTTTACCCCGAGCTGTGATCAGCTGTGTTCAGAGGATACAGTGGTCACAGAGCATGCCCGATGCGTGCCCCCAGGGTGGGTGCTAGACTACTTTGTATCCTAGGCAAGACCAACTACTTGCGCCCCCTCCCCAATAAATAATTACATTTTAACCACTTGCCCTCCAGCAAATTTATCCCCCTTCCTGACCAGGTCATTTTTTGCATTACGGCGCTGTGTTACTTTAACGGACAATTGCGCAGTCATGCAATGCTACACCCAAATTAAATTTATGTCCTTTTTTCCCCCATGAATTGTGCTTTCTTTCGGTGGTATTTGATCGCCTGTGTGACTTTTATTTTTTGCGTTATAAAACAAAAACTACAATTTTGAGAAAAAAAATATATTTTTGACATTAAACATGTCCAGTAAAAAAATTTAAAAAATCAAATTTCAGCATAAATTTAGGCCAAAATGTATTCTGCTACACGTCTTTGCTAAAAACAATTCCCAATACGTGTAATTTAATTGGTTTAAGTAAAAAGTTATAGCATTTACAAATGGTTGTATATATACTGGGATTTTTAAAAAAATATTTAATTTTTACTAGTAATGGCGGCGATCTAGCGGTACTGCGACGGGCATTCTGACACTGGGGGGAACTGAATCCCCAGTGATCTGTGGTAATAAAAAGCACTGACACTGTACTAATGGCACTGGGCAGGAAGGGGTTAACATGTGGGGCGATCAAAGGGTTAACTGTGTGCTGTTTTACTGTGGGCTGTGACTGTGTGCTTCACTGTAAGAACACTGCTTTGCATACCTGTGCTGTGCAAAGTCATGCAAAGCAGTGTGCAGGAGCTGACAGTTAAGGGAACTGTTTTGTTTACTAACAGTTCTACCCCCACCCCACCCCTGTCGGCGTGTCCAGAAATGCAAAATCACGTATATATATATATATGTATATATATATATATATATATATATATATATGTATATATGTGATTTTGCTCACCCATGCCGCCCTGTAGCAGTATATCTGCAATAGGGCAGACGGGAAGCTGTTAAATAATATTAAAGACAAAATATAAATATATATATTAACCAAATATAATTAACTGTATTAACTAATAAGACAGAGAAACAAAAAAAAAAAGAGACACAGTTACAAAATTCCACAGTGATCAACACCCGCCAGCCAGACTGAGTCTGAGAGGAACACTGGAAGGAGCTGCTACACTGGCCCCAGACACCCGGCATCTTCCTCTGTCCTTTCTTCCCCCTTCACTCAGCTGAAGGATCATTCATGACGTGGTGGCATCCCACAAGGTCAATCAGCATCTGCTCCCCTAACCCTGACCATTGTCCACCCACCTCTTCCTCCTGTCACCTCCATGACCCGCCATCCTCCTAGGCTTGGCTCACCTCTGATGGCTCCTGTCAGGGTGTGGAGTCCAGTCTGCAGCTCTCAGTGAGGACAGACGGCCTCCCAGCACTACACTGCTTCCCTCTCATACACATCGGGCCCCGATCGTCCTACTTACATAGGAGTAACCAGAGCCCCCCCCCGCCTATTGATTGGCTCCATCTTTGTAGAGGAAGGCGGAGCCAGTGCTGGACACACCCCATTCAGTCACTAGCCAGCTCCCTGTTACAGCTGGAGGATCACGTGTGCCAGTGTGTGTACCAGAGATGTACGGACCAATCCCCCAATCAGAGACTGCTGACCGCCCGGGGTCCTGGGGTAATGTCATCACTTCCGATCCTAGGGGGAGCCAACACTTCACTACTATATGGAATACTGTTATACCGGTATGTACTAAATGATCATGTGTGTGGACAGGCTGTGAGACAGTTGTGCAGGGTAAAGATACCACCATTCTCTCATCATTCCCTGTGTATGAGGAGAGGGGGACTCTGCAGAGAAATGAAGAATTCATACAAGAGGTCCATAGGCCACACAGAGAGAGTGCCGGCCTGTGCTGCACCCAGGTGCCCATAGGTAGCAGTGCGCCTTAGGCGGCTGCCTAGGTTGCCTAATGGAAACAGCTGAACTGCATGACCCAGGGGTGGGGTTCTGGGAGGATGTCCATAGACACCCTCCCAAAAGAAGCCAACCACACTGTAGCCGGGTTTTGGTTATAGCCCAGTAAGCATGTGGCTAAATGTAAAAATATAAAAAAACACTGGATGGCAGGGTTTTTAAGGAACACCCCCCCCCCCCCCCAGCAGTCTCTTCTGCCATAACTGCTTCATCCTGCCTGTCAGCAGGCACCCAGTCTGTGCCATGGTGATGTGACTCCCGTGCGCATGCGTTGGAGTGACACTGTTGGGACTGGACCCTTCAAGTGGCTGAACAAAGTGAACCTGAAAGGAAGACGGTGAAGATGAAAATACCCCTGCTCTGATAGCGCAGAGTTTATTACCACTTTAATAGCCATGCATATACTGACCTGCAACAAAATATGGGACTGACAGTGGCAAAGGAAGAACTGTCCCAGCATTGGTGAGAGGAAAAAATGTCCTTGTGTCAGTGGTGTCGCTGAAAGTGAAAAATGCCCCTGCCCCAGTGTTGTCACTAAAATGCCCCTGTGTTGGTGGTGTCAATGGAAGGAAACAGTGCCCCTGCATTGGTGCAGTCATTGGAAAGAAAAAATGTCTCTCTGCCAGTTGTGTCACTGGAAAAAATGCTCCTATGTTGATGCCTTCAGTGGTACAAATAAATTCCCCTGTGTCAGTGGTGTCAATGGAAGTGAAAATTGCCCCTGTGTCCGTGGTGTCACTGGAAGCAAAACATTTCCCTGCACCACTGGAAGGGAAGAATGCCTCTGCATCTGTGGTGTCATAGAAAGGAAAAAATGGTGTCAACGGAGGTGAAAAATGCTCCTGTGTCAGAGGTCTTACTGGAAGGTCACACAGAAATGTCTCTGCACAGATGATACCTCTGGAAGGAAAAAATGCCCTGGTGTCTCTGAAAAGGAAAAATGTTGCTGCACCAGTAGTGCCAATGTCCCTGCATCAGTGTTGGCAGTGAAATAAATGCCACTGAGTTGGTATCCTGATATGAGTTCTGAACAAAGGAATGCCACCTTATAAAACCACTGACAATTGATACATTGTGTGTATTTGTTTGGTGTCTATACACTATACCTTCTCTCTCACATTCTGTATACAGTATATCTTGTTATATCAAATAACAAAAACTATTGGAACAGAAACGTGTGACAAAAATATTGTGTTCATTCACACTATCAGGAGTGACCTGTGTTTTTCTGCACTGAATAAACGCAGGTCACTGTTAGGACCAGGGGTGGACTGACCATTTGGAAACTCGGGCACTGCCCGAGGGCCCGGGGTCAGAAGGGGGCCCCATGAGATGCCCCTGGTACCTTTTTCATAGGCTTTTTTGAGTTTGGGCAAGGACACAGGGGCCCCATGATCCCCTATTGCCCGGGGGCCCCATGAGTTGTCAGTCCACCCCTGGTTAGGACATCTAGAAAATAATTGTTTTCTATGTGCCCCATTCGCAGCACAATGCTGGTGTGATGTGCGGTGCGATACGCTGTGCAAAAATGCAGCATGTCTACATTTTTCTGCAGTGCACCGGGTCACCGCACAGTAGTGGAACGCACTGAGCAGCTGTGTACTGCAGTGACAGGAATGAAGGTACTTCACGAAATTAAAGAAAAGAAAAAGGAAAGCAGAGTACCCTGGTTTGAGCACTAGAGTGTTTTTTAAGAATATATGCATTTCAGATCTGTGCATCCACTCCTGCCTGCATGTCAAATTTTGACGTGATTGTGTTCATGCAGCCGCTGTGTGCATTCACATCTATAGGTTGCCTGCACACAGCTTGCTGCACATGCAGGTGCAATATTAAGGGAGGCTCGCAGAATAGTTATCAGCGCCCATCAGAACAAAGCCGAATCTCGAGACCTTTTTGTATACAAATGTTTGTAAAAGCAGCAGATCTTTTATTTTATAGGACTCCATTCACATCAGTGTGAATTGCTTTTTGTAAGTGGGGCAGCCCATTCATTTCAATGGTCTTCCATATCAGCAGAAACAAGAGTAGGGTGGAAATTCCTGAACCCTTTTTTTAAAATTGCACCGCATAGAATCGCATGGTGCTGCGGCACCACACAGTTTTGTGCACACAATAATATATATATATATATTTATTTATATATTTCAGGTACTTATATAGCCCTGTCAATTTTCGCAGCGCTTTACATATATATTGTACATTCACATCAGTCCCTAACGCTCACGGGGCATACAATCTAAGGTCCCTAACTCACATTCATACATACTGGGGCCAATTTAGACATGATTCAATGAACCTACCAGCATGTCTTTGGAGTGTGAGAGAAAACCGGAGTACCTGGAGGAAACCCACGCAGGCACAGGGAAAACATGCAAACTGCAGACAGGTGATGCTGTGGTTAATATAGGCGATTTGCGGATGCATGGGGGTGCCATTTGGAATTAAAGTGGTTCTAAACTCAATATTTTTTTTAACTCAATGCATTATCTACACTAAGCTAAAAAACAACCCACTACCTATCCTACCCACCCCACTCCCATCCCTAAACACTTACCTGTCTGAGTCACTGATCCAGTGCAATTCTGGCAGTAGCACCACTCTCCTTCCTCTTCCTAGTCTCACAGGAGACACTGAGAGCATTGGGTGCCATAGGCTCCTGCTGATGTCAGTCAAACTCCTGTGAGGAGGGAAAGAGGGTTGTGGCTTACCGGCTCTGTGTAAGTCTATGGATGCACACAGCCTGGCTCAGGGACGCCTGACTTGCTGAGGGGTACGTGCAGAAAGGAGGAGTTGACAGCTCCAGCATGGGACTGAAAAAGAGCCGGCACGAGACTGTGCACAGAGCAGGGAGCTATAGCATCTTTTATATTTTAATTAAAAAAACAAACTTTACAATCACTGTAATGGCACCTCCACATGTCTGCTCTAGAGCAGTTTGTATTGCCTATAGTTTGTAAACACACATGATTTTGCGAGTATTCCCAACCTGCACCAGGGCCAGATCTATGGGGGTGCTGGGGTGGGCTGTGCCCCCAGGCCTCTGTGCATGGGTCAATCTGCTGCAGACAGTTGATGTAAGGGGGCACTCTGATGGGGACAATCCATGTAAGGGGGCACTCTGATGGGGACACCTGTTGTAAGGGGACACTCTGATGGGGACAATCCATGTAAGGGTGCACTCTGATGGGGACACCTGTTGTAAGGGGGCACTCTGATGGGGACAATCCATGTAAGGGTGCACTCTGATGGGGACACCTGTTGTAAGGGGACACTCTGATGAGGGTAACTGGTCATATGTCAGGGGACACTCTGATGGAGACATCTGATGTAAGGGGTTACTCTGATGGTGAAAACTGATCATATGTAAGGGGACTCTGATGGGGATCCTGATGTAAGAGGTCACTTTGTTGAGAACACCTGATGTAAGGTGGCACTCTGATGAGAACATCTAATGTAAGGTAGCACTCTGACAGGGACCCTGATGTAAGGGGTCACTTTGTTGGGGACACCTGACGTAAGGGGTCACTTTGTTGGGGACACCTGATGTAAGGTGGCACTCTGGTGGGGACCTTGATGTAAGGGAGCACTCTGATGGGGACATCTGATGTAAGTGGATACTCCGATGGGGCACTTATGTAAGGGGGCAAGGTAATGGGAATTTGATATAAAGGGGGACTCTGATGTGGACTCCTGATGTTAAGGGGGACCCAGTTAGAGACATCTGATGTAAGGGGGCACAGGTTCTGTTTAATCACCCTATTGTAATGATAGCCTAATACATACTAGTGTTTCCCAGGATGTGACACTGTGACAGGCTGTCAGTGACTCACACACAGTGTTGACATTCTGCCTCCTGACTTTTTTTTTTTACTGCCCCCCCCCCCCCCCAGTTCAGATAGGATAGATCCGGCCCTGACTTGCACTAGTGTGAACCTAGTCTGAGGTATTTATACAGCATGTACATCTATAAACTATTTATTGTCTGCAATGTATCTTAAGTTCGGTAAGATTTTCTTAAAGGGGATGTCCATTTTCATAAATCGTTTAAAGATTATTTTATTTTATAAATGAAGTTTCTAAATCTAGTGATACTAATAAAATAAATACAGCTAAAAAAAAAAGAGAGAGTTGCCATTGGTGATAGGTGACAAATCCTCTGACACCCTCAGGAAAGGAGAATGGTGATCTGCCTGGAGGGGGAGGAGACTCTAAAATCTTTCATCACTCAGAGGCCGGCGGTGATTGGCTGAGACGCGCCTCCCTGCACAGAGGCCAGACACACTCAGAGTGGCTCGTACGGAGTGATAGACACCCGGACCGGGAAACGTCGTACAGCTGCGAGCCTCTGTACCGGGGAGTGCGGAGAATGGACCGGACAGACCGCTGATGTGGAGGAGTCCTGGGCATGGTGAGAGCGGGGGTGGAGGATCAGACACTGCATTGTGTATGGAGGAGGGGTGGGGGATCAGGAGATGGAAATCACCGACAGCTGACAACGTTCAGATCAGCCATTCTACAGAGAGTTCCCAGCATTCCTCATCAGGGATGGCTGGGACTTGTAGTGTTCCCTGGTATAGCAGCTGGTATCCCCTCCCCTACAGTGCACTGTGGGGGTCCTAGTTTTGTTTTCCAAAGTTGTACATTGCAGGATATTATCAGGATTGATTGTATACATTGTAATACTCATTGTTCATTGGCCAGTTATTGAAAGATCTGATCCTCATATACAGCCCTCTGCTCATTGGAGGATTACTGAAAGGATCTGGGGGAAAAATACAAAGTTCTAGTAGGGGGCACAGAAATCTTGAAGCTTTCAGAAGTTGGGTATTATTATTATTATTATTATTATTATTATTATTATTATACAGTATTTATAAAGCGCCAATAATTCGCTCAGCGCTGTACATTACAATGGGGGACAGAACATGTGACAGAACAATAACAATACAATGTGATACACAAGGGGTTAGAGGGCCCTGCTCTTTCGAGCTTACAATCTAGGACAGGGGTCATTGGTGATTTGCACGAATGAGTAATAAGGAGATGGCGGTCAGGGATAAATCTGTGGGAGGATTATTTCCAGGAAGTCGGGATATAAAAGACATGGGATCAGGTGTCAGATCCTTGATTTGGGGCAAATCATGCAATGATCACATGTCTGTGGGGACCCCAGTCATTATTGGCTGCAAATCAAGTGTCTATGGGGGGTCCCAGTCACGGTAAGCTCAAAGATGTGTGTTTGTAGGGGACCCCAGCCATTGTATGCTGAAAGACATATGACTTTTGGGGGCCCCAGCAACTGTTAACTCAAAATCAGATTTCTATAGGGCCCTCGGTCCCTGTTAGCTGAAAGTCCGATATCTATGGGGGGGCCGCAACCACTGTTAGCTGAAAGTTATATTTCTATGAGGGACCCCAGCAACTCTTAGCTGAAAGTTATATTTCTATGAGGGACCCCAGCAACTCTTAGCTGAAAGTTATGTCTATGGGGGACAGCCACTGTTGACTGAATGTTGTGTCTGTTTGGGGCACCAGTCACTACTAACTGAAAGTTGTATGTCTATCGGGGCCCCAGACACTGTTAACTGAAAGGAATATGTCTATGGGGGCCCCCAGCAACTGTTAACTGAATGTTATTTGTCTATTAGGGGCTCCAGCCACTGATGACTGAACATTGTCTATTGGGGGGCCCCAGTTACTGTTAACTGAAAGTTATATGTCTACCGGGGCGCTAGCCACTGTTGACTGAAAGTTATATGTTTATTGGGGGCCCCAACCACTGTTAACTGAAAGTTGTTTATTGGGGGGCCCCAGCCACTGTTGACTGAACATTGTGTGTCTATTTGGGGCCCCAGCCACTGTTAACTGAAAGTTATGTTTATTGGGGTCCCCAGCCACTGTTAACTGAAAGTTATGTTTATTGGGGGACCCCAGCCACTGTTGACTGAACGTTGTGTCTCTATTTGGGGCCTCAGTCACTGTTGACTGAAAGTTATATGTTTATTGGGGGACTCCAGCCACTGTTGACTAAACGTTGTGTCTCTATTTGGGGCCCCAGTCAATGTTAACTGAAAGTTGTTTATCTGTGGGGGGCCCCAGCCACTGGTAGCTCAAAGTTCTATGTCCTAGCTTAAAGTGTATGTGGGTCCTGAGTCGCTGTCAGTTGAAAGACATACAGGTGAAACTTGAAAAATTTGAATATTGTGCAAAGGTTGATTTATTTCAGTAATGCAACTTAAAAGGTGAAACTAATATATGAGATAGACTCATTACATGCAAAGCAAGATAGTTCAAGCCGTGATTTGTCATAATTGTGATGATTATGGCTTACAGCTCATGAAAACCCCAAATCCACAATCTCAGAAAATTAGAATATTACATGCAATCAATAAAACAAGGATTGTACATAGAACAATATCAGACCTCTGAAAAGTATAAGCATGCATATGTATTCAGTACTTGGTTTGGGCCCCTTTTGCAGCAATTACTGCCTCAATGCTGCATGGCTTGGGAGCTATCAGTCTGTGGCACTGCTGAGGTGTTATGGAAGACCAGGATGCTTCAATAGCGGCCTTCAGCTCTTCTGCATTGTTCGGTCTCATGTCAAGCATCCCCATAAAGCTTGTCTGTGGAAGGAAGCATGAAGTGCTCCAAAATCCCCTGGTAGACGGCTGCGTTGACCCTGGACTTCATGAAGCACAGTGGACCAACACCAGCAGATGACATGGCTCCCCAAATCAACACAGACTGTGGAAACTTCACACTGGACTTCAAGCATCTTGCAGTGTGTGCCTCTCCATTCTTCCTCCATATTCTGGGTCCTTGGTTTCCAAATGAGATGCCAAAGTAGCTCTCATCAGAAAAGAGGACTTTGGACCACTGAGCAACAGACCAGGTCTGTTTTTCTTTAGCCCAGGTAAGACGCTTCTGACATTGTTTGTTGTTCAGGAGTGGCTTGACAAGAGGAATACGACATTTGAAGCCCATGTCCAGGATCCGTCTGTGTGTGGTGGCTCTTGATGCACTGACTCCAGCCTCAGTCCACTCCTTGTGAAAGTCCCCAACACTTTTGAATGTCCTTTTCCTGACAATCCTCTCCAGGCTGCGGTCATCCCTGCTGCTTGTGCACCTTTTTCTTCCACACTTTTCCCTTCCACATAACTTTCTATTAATGTGCTTTGATACAACACTTTGGGAACATCCAACTTCTTTTGCAATTACCTTTTGAGGCTTTCCCTCCTTATGGAGGGTGTCAATGATGGTTTTCTGCACAACTGTCAGGTTAGCAGTCTATCCCATGATTGTGATTCCAGACTGAGAGACCATTTAAAGGCTCAGGAACCCTTTGCAGGCGTTATGGCTTAATTAGCTGTTTAGAGTGGGACACTTTGAGCCGAGAATATTGCACCTTTTTACAATATTCAAATTTTCTGAGATTGTGGATTTGGGGTTTTCATGAGCTGTAAGCCATAATCCTCACAATTATACAAATCACGGCTTGAACTATCTTGCTTTGCATGTAAGGAGTCTATCTCATATATTAGTTTCACCTTTTAAGTTGCATTACTGAAATAAATGAACTTTTGCACAATATTCTAATTTTTCGAGTTTCACCTGTATGTCTACTGGAGTCCCCAGCCACTGTTATCTGAATATCCCATCTGATCAGTGTTGTTCTCCTGGGAGAAGCACTGGCCTCTTGTTCCCATCTGTCCACCTCCACCCTCCCCTTTTCTTTGAATATTGACCATCATGATGTGACCTGCATATAGCTCGCCCTGAAGGTGATCACACTGTACACAGACTGCCCTTGCAAGTCTTGCCAGCTTTTACCCGACCATCCATAGTGACATTTTGAAACTCAATGTATCATAAACAATTGGCATGTATTTTTTAAATGAAAATATTTTTTACTTTTTTTTTTTTTTTTTATCCTGGTTAGCATCTAATTTTTTCTGCTTTCCTGCAGCTTCTTTGCAGCTACTTCCTGTCTAAATGCATGCACTCCAGAGATGGCTGCAGGGTATTTCTCAGGACAGGTTTCCTGAAGGTGGAAACGGTGGATCGTGCCTGCATATTGTATGTTGAAATGGCCACTTGTCCCTATCAGAAGCCCATGTGACAGGGTGACCACACAGGACAGGAACAGAGCGTTGTCACCCTATAACAGGAAGTGCCCAAACAAGAACGGCCATGGCAGGATCACTAGATAGTATGTTCATGAAAGCTGCAGCTTTAAAAATTCTGAAAATGGAAATACAACAGAGCATAGTTTGTATGGGTTATTTGCCACACTGAATCTACTGATAACTTCCACTGGGATTGACAGCTGAGTGCGGCTCGGCAGCTGCTTCTCTCCGCAGGCAGCTGTCAGTCCCAGCAGCAGGAACCCAAAGATCAGTAGGTTCCTACAGCAGAGACTTGCATTGTGTCAGAATACCTGTGCAAATGGTGCCTAAGTCCTTTGTGTTTGCATGCATTTTAACGCATTTTTCTATTTGCACTTTGTACACGCTTCAACACTCTTGTTTAATGCGTTTTTATGCGTCATGCTTTTCTTATGTTGGGCTTGTTACCAGGGGCTAAAAATATGTGAGAACAAGAACACATCCTATATGCATTATCGTTGACTTCTATGGGCCTGAACTGGACTTTTTTGCGATTTCGGAAGTAGCACTACAGTGCACGGATATGAACCAGCTCCATCTATAACATTTCCCTTGATGACACATGCGTCGTTCTTCCAATATGAATATGTAAAGCGGGCCTAACATGTTAAAGGTTTTATGTTATTTTAGCGATTGGGTTTACTTACATTAAGGCTCCATGCACACTAGCATTTTTTTTTTTAAGCTCAAAAGATGCTGGTAAAAGCGTTTTTTAGTAACGTTCAGAAGCGTTTAGGAGCCTTAACCTTTCTTCTTTTTTTCTGCTGGAAAAACACTCCAAAAAACTCTACAAAACTATTTTTTTTTTTTCTGCTCCTAGACACCGATGCTCAGAAAATGCTAATGGCCTAAAGAAGTGAGCGTAGATACATAGAAGAACACTATTTAGCTTCTAAGAGCAGAAAAAATGCTGATAACAGCTTCTAGGAGCTTAAAGCGGAGTTCCACCCAAAAGGGGAAGTTCTGCTTTAAAGATTGGTCCCCCGCTCCCCATTAAAGATTTCAACCTTTGGGGGGAGGGGAGGATCAGGTACCCGCTCCAACTTCTGCTGCGATCGCCTAGGCGATCAGAAGCAGAAGTTGTCCCCCCCCCCCCCCCCCCCCCATAGTCTTGTGGGAGACGTAACAGGTCCCAGAAGACTACAGGACCATTCATGAAGAGCAGCGCTACTCACACATGCGCAGTGGGGCACCCGGCTGTGAAGCTGCAATTTTTAGCATTTTTTTTTTTAGCGTTTTTGCATTAATATTTAGCTGCGTTTTGGCACATTTTGCTGTATTTTTTCACGTTTGTGGGTTTTTGCTCAAAAAAGTCCAGAAAGACCAGTTTGCTGTGTTTTACCGCATTTTTCAACGTCAGAATTAAACGCAGCCTGCCTAGGTGTGAACCTAGAATTATATAGGTTGTGCAGTGTATGACCAGCTTAAAAATCTCTAGTTGTGAATGACTTCCCATTGTTTTAGAAAATCTAAGACTGTCGGAGGATGTTTTCTGGATAAGTGAACAGCTCCACCATGGATTATGTGCCAGCTATAGAGTACACTTTTGATAGCAGTGATTGGATTCTTGGTTGTTGCTGCTGAGTGATCTGCCTGTCTGTGGGCAGCCTTCTGAAATCGGTACAACCCTCTCTCTGTATCACTCTTACCATGGTGTGTGCGTTGTTTTCCTTTCATTCCTGAATGACCTCGGTGTTCCCAATCACACAGGCAGGCCTTGTGTCCTTCATACAGTGTCATGTTCTCCACCTGTGATTAATTCATAACTGGTTCTTCTCAATCATTTGCCAACCCGTGTACCTGGCGAATAAAAATACCTCTAATTGTATTTAATTACACCGTGCCTACAGCTCCCTATATCTATATTTATTACATCACAAATACTGACCTGGACGATTGTAATTCATCTCACGGTACTTCTCGTCACACTGTCTGCGCCATTTCACTTTTATTAGCATCGAATCTCAAACTTCGTCAGCTGGAGGTATTAGTCTAGGTTCACACCTAAGCGTCCTCCGCTGCGTTTTTCTGAAACGCACAGCAGTCCATTTAACATGATTTCCTGTGGGACAGGTTCACATCTCTGCGTTTTTCACCCGGTGCGTTTTTTGGACAGGGTCGGGTACTTTTTTTTTTTTTTTTTTTTTTTTTTTTTTATGCAAAACATTGCATTTTTGGTTGTATAGACTTCAATGGAGATGCTGCAGAAAAGTATGTAGTGTGTTTTTGATGCGTGTTTGACCCATTTTGCATTTTATTCTGCCCAGAAACAAAAAAAAAAAAAAAGGCAAAAAGCACTGCAGAAATGGATCAAATGCAAACTGCATAGGCGTAAAGCTAGCCTTAATCTGGCCAGAGATGGTTCAAATCTCAGCTGGTTTAGCAGGGACTGGCCAAGATTCGAAGTGTCTATGGGCAGGCTGATTGTACCTTGGGTACAAACAGCACGTCAGATTTTTTCATGCAATTTTTACATGGTTCCCCCTCCCCCACCAGTAGAACACAATAGCTCCGCAGGGGAATTGGGCGATTTTATTTATTTTTTCTTCCTGCCTTAGTTTTTACTGCCTCCTCCCCAAAGGTGCAAAGATAGCCATATAGGGACAAATGGTGCTGCCACAGTTTGAAAAGTATCGCACTCATTAGGCAAAACCGCCTGCCAAATATGACCCATTCAGTGTGCATGGGACCATGCTACAACCTCTTGCAATGTACAGTGGGGCAAAAAAGTATTTAGTCAGCCACCAATTGTGCAAGTTCTCCCACTTAAAAAGATGAGAGAGGCCTGTAATTGGTATCATAGGTAGACCTCAACTATGACAGACAAAATGACAATTTTATTTGCAAATTATGGTGGAAAATAAGTATTTGGTCAATATCAAAAGTTCATATCAATACTTTGTTATATATCCTTTTGTTGGCAATGACAGAGGTCAAACGTTTCCTGCAGATCTCCTCTAGAGCAGTGATGTTTTGGGGCTGTCGCTGGGCAACACAGACTTTCAACTCCTTTCAAAGGTTTTCTATGGGGTTAACATCTGGAGACTGGCTAGGCCACTCCAGGACCTTGAAATTCTTCTTACGAAGCCACTCCTTCATTGCCCGGGCGGTATGTTTGGGATCATTGTCATGTTGGAAGACCCAGCCACGTTTTGTCTTCAACGCCCTTGCTGATGGAAGGAGGTTTGCACTCAAAATCTCACGATACATGGCCCCATTCATTCTGTCCTGTACATGGATCAGTCGTCCTGGTCCCTTTGCAGAGAAACTGCTTCAAAGCATGATGTTGCCACCCCCATGCTTCACAGTAGGTATGGTGTTCTTTGGATGCAACTCAGCATTCTCTCTCCTCCAAACATGACGAGTTGTGTTTCTACCAAACCGTTCTATTTTGGTTTCGTTTGGCCATATGACATTCTCCCAATCCTCTTCTGGATCATCCAAATGCTCTCTAGCAAACTTCATATGGGCCCGGACATGTACTGGCATAAGCAGGGGGACACGTCTGGCACTGCAGGATGTGAGTCCCTGGCGGCGTAGTGTGTTACTGATGGTAGCCTTTGCTATGTTGGTCCCAGCTCTCTACAGGTCATTCACTAGGTCCCCCCGTGTGGTCCTGGGATTTTTGCTCACCGTTCTTGTGATCATTTTGACCCCACGGGGTGAGATCTTGCGTGGAGCCCCAGATTGAGGGAGATTATCAGTGGTCTTGTATGTCTTCCATTTTCTAATTATTGCTCCCACAGTTGATTTGTTTACACCAAGCTGCTTGCCTATTACAGATTCAGTCTTCCCAGCCTGGTGCAGGTCTACAATTTTGTTTCTGGTGTCCTTCGACAGCTCTTTGGTCTTCACCATAGTGGAGTTTGGAGTGTGACTTTTTGAGGTTGTGGACAGGTGTCTTTTATACTGATAACAAGTTCAAACAGGTGCCATTGATACAGGTAATGAGTGCAGGACAGAGGAGCCTCTTAAAGAAGAAAGTACAGGTCTGTGAGAGCCAGAAATCTTGCTTGTTTGTAGGTGACCAAATACTTATTTTCCACCATAATTTGCAAATAAATTCTTTCCAAATCAGCCAATGTGATTGTCTGGATTTTTTTTCTCATTTTGTCTCTCATAGTTGAGGTCTACCTAATGATGCCAATTACAGGCCTCTCTCATCTTTTTAAGTGGGAGAACTTGCCCGATTGGTGGCTGACTAAATACCTTTTTGCCACACTGTACATGGCTGCAGTGCAGTAGTGCAGGCTTTACGGGGTTAAAACAGGCAGCGAGGAGGTGACCTAAAGTGATTGTAAAACAACCCAATCAGTTTAAAATCAAAATGAAATGCAAAACCTTTGTGTATAGATCTAAAAAACATTATAAATACCAACCCACCCCCCACCCCCATTTTTTTTTTTTTGTTTTATAACTGATCGCATTCCTGCTGTTCTCAGCTGCATAAGAGCTGGGGGAGGAGAACAGCAGTACACCAATGTTCTCAGTAAATGGCTATATGAGGGTGGCGGTTGTCAGGAAAAGTCTGATAATTGGAGGAGGGAAAACTGAGTTCTCAGCACAGCTAGAGAACTGACCACACTGTGCTCTTCTGCCTAGTGTAGTCAGTTTTCAATAGAAAAACAGAGTGATTGGCAGGAACACCTGAAGTTTCACACAAAGGAAGCAATAGAAAGAGTACAGGGTACTTTTTTCATACAAGTACATGATACAGCAGACCCCTACATACATGAATCAACATTTTTGTCCGATTAAGCAGGCATTGGCAGAATTTCGATGCAAGTATGGGCAGGCTGGTTGTGCAGAAGCTGATCTACCAATCGACCTCTATACAACCTGCCTGTCAGATTTTACCTACTCAACCAGTCCTGCAGGCTATAGCTGGCAGCACTGGTCAGTGTATCAAATGTGGAAGTCTCCCTCTGTCAGAATACAATAGCTCAGTGGAGGGAGGATTCCCCCATAGACATTGAGTGTGTGGATGGGGGAATTAAGGTGGTTTTTTTTTTTTTTTTTTTTTTTTTTTTTTTATCCCCTTCAACCCAATTTTGAATGAAAAAAACCCACATTCCCACCACCTGTAAAAAGGATTTCCCCTCTGTTACTTCTCTGTGGACAGCTCAAAATTTGGGATTTTCTTTTACTTTCACTTTCAATGATAATGGTAAACAGAACAGGACAAACCGGACGGGTTCTAATTTATCTCCTCTCTATCCAAAAGTAAAAGACGTCCTTTGATAGGATATAACTTGTATCGGAAGGATGGGAACAGCCATTGCGAATGAACTTACAGCCGCAATTATATTTAGGCCTCATACACACAGACGGTGAGAGGCTGAAAATATGCTGGGTGTAAAATTCATGCCTGGGAGCTGAAGGAGGTGTGTACAGCTTGCCATATGAGGGAATGGCTGTACTTTTGTAAAGGCAATGCTTCTGTGGTGTTTACGTCTGCATGCATGTACAGAGTATTTTCTGAGTGTGAAACTTTCATATGTAGGAAATTCACAGTACACGCATGTGTGGGTAAGTGCTGATGCTCCTGTGCATCGTTGTTTACATGCGTGCAGCCATTCACTTGTATGGCCGGTGAATATATGTGCCGCCTGGTGCTCACTGGGTGCAGAGAAAATGGACAGAATTTTAAATTTGGCATATTTTTAGTCACTCGCCGTCTGTATATGTGAGGCCTTCATAGAATTGCCCTTGTAAGTCTATTCACAATGGCTGCTCCTATCCTGCCAGAGTTCTCCATGAAAGGTAGGAAAAACTTCAAAACATGTTGAACGTCCTTTTTTTTTTTTTTTTTTTCTCTACTGAGGCCACCTTTATCAAGGTGTCTGCAAGGAGAACTATCTGTATTGCTCTGTAGCAGCCAGTTTTTGTCCTCCAGTGCAGGTAGTCTTGTCCCTATGGGGCATAGCAGACCGTGGGATAGGAGGTTGTCACGCGTGTAGGGCCTTAGTTCTGGTTCAAATTTCTGTGGAACGTGCAGCCCACATGTGTGCGGTCACAGAAGCCCGTTCCTTTGAATAGGCTGCTGGGCCACTGTTTTCCACCAAAAGAAAGGTGCATGCACCTCCATTGACACACAGAGCCGGCTTAGCCCCACCTCACCTTTCTCTCTCCTATCTGGCTGTGACTGACAGCAGCAGGAGCCACTGGCCCCCGCTGCTGCCTCCCTGTCCTATGACAGTTCGACACAGCACAGTGCTGGAGCCAGATTGGGCTCGGGTAGGTATCTAGGGGCTAGGGGAAGCTACATGCAGAAGTTTTTTTTTTTTTTTGTTACCATAGAATACAACCCTCTATGATGCAGAATGCCCCCCACCCCCCTTATACTTACCACAGCCTGAGTCGTTCCAGCAATGTGCACGCCGCTGTCTCAATCATCCCTGGGCAGATTGATAGCAGCGGGAACCATCCCGCTGTTATCAATTAAATGCTGTGCCGAGTCAGTGGGGGACAGGGCCAAGCCACCCACTCTGTCAACGGACATCAACAGGGCAGCTCGAAAGTGAGAATGCACTGGTGCCCCCATGGAACACAGCTTTTCATGGGGGCACCTGTCAAAGAGGAGGAGCCTGGAGCGCCTGTGGGGGACTCCAGAAGAGAAGGATCCTGGCTCCTCTGTGCAACACCATTGCACAGAGCAGGTAAGTATAACATGTTTGTTATCTTAGTTTGTTTTGTTTTTTTTTTAAAGGTTTAATGTCGCTTTAAAATAGAGCTATAGGCTAATTTTTTTTTTTTTTTCACCTCCTGTGTTGTAGTGTGGAGATTTCCCTTCACTTCCTGTCCCATATCCAAACCGGAAGTAAGAAAAAATGACTGCAAATTAAGGGAATTGCTGGGGGACCCCCAGGTTACCAGAACTAGTGTCCTTCGTTGGAAGATTTTCCCTCTTACTTTTCTGGGAACAATCTAAAATGTGGGATTTTCTTTTACGGTCATCGATTTTACTTTCGATGATAATGATAAACGGGTCAAATAGAGAGGGAGACTCTCCATAACAGGGCCAAAGACAGCAATAAAAACTGACAAGTGTTCTAATCCCCTTCCACTCTATCCAAAATATAAAGAAAAAATGTGCCCTTTGTTACACTTTAAGGTAAAAAAACCCTTCTTCCTATAGAAGCACTTTAACTGCTTGTCTACGTCTATAAATGCTTGGTTGAAATCTTTTGTCTGGCGATGAGCTTTCAGTGAAGTGATCTGGGCAGCGAACTCTGTTATGGGCCTCTGAAGGTGGTTAGCAGGATTTACCATTCCTCCATGGAGTCTGAGATGGAAGCAGGGTGCAGGACCATTCACAAGGCGCAATGCGGCTTGTGCATGTGCAGTCGGAAGCTGGCTGTGAAACCTCTAAGAGTCACAGCCGTCTTCCCACAGTAAACATGCGTGTACTAGGAACTGAAGAGTGGGAAAGAACCAGCCAGGGTGAGGACAGTGCTGGATCCCCGGACAAGTAGGTGTCCTTTTTATTAAAAGTCAGCAACTACAGTATTTGCCGTGTACATGATCCCTTATCCATTAGGAAAGAACGGTAACATAAACTTTAAATATGTGCTCACTAAAAATGTTCAATACTTTCCCTTTAATATAGTCTGTTATTTTCTAAACCTGTATAACGCACACATTCATTTTATAATTGTGATCCTGGCCTGACTACCACCAGTGAGGCACGCTTCAATTAATGACTAACTTGTATGTAGGCCAGCATGGCTTGAGTCAGCTTCCTCATAATGCTGTTAGTGAGGAAAAAATTTAGCAGTAAAATTTTTTGACAAGGAATTCCTTGTAGAAATACTTTGAATGAAAGAGTCACTGTGCATGGCCGTTGTGTGTCATCTTTGGGTACTGCCATTCTCCAGCTGATAGGACCCACTGTGGACCTCATGCAGCAGTTAAACATGGTTGGCACCAGGGCTGCTTTTAGAAACCATGGGGCCCCGTACAGCCAACCTGACAGCCCCCCCCCCCAAAAAAAACCAGTTTTATTATGCTTCAGTTGTGATCATTCAGAAAAAGGAGGGGGCTGGGAAATGTTACTTAGTTACCTGACCCTTCCCGCACTCTCCATGCTAAAGATCCTATTGCATGCTGGCAGCTGCCGTTGGGAAGGAGAGGAGGGAAGCTGGTAGCACTGCGGGGGCACATAAGGGTAATGGGTGTGGCGGATGGGCAATTATCCCCTGTATGGCTCTCTCTGCAGCTGTTAAAAGGCAGCGGAGGGAGGGAAGAAGCCAAAAAACCCCAGTTTACTATGCTTCAGTTATGAAAACAGTGAGTGATCAGTACCAATCACTTATTGTAATAATTCAAGAAAAGGAGGGGCTGGTAAATGTGACATATTTACCTGACCCTTCCCCTATTCTCCATGCTGAAGGATCCTATTGCGTGCTGGGGGCACACAAGGGGGCCTGGGCAGCAGGTGGAAATGTATGGTGTACAGGGAGGGTAATGGGTGTAGCGGAGAGGCAATTACTAGAACAAATCCCCTGTATGGCTCTCTCTGCAGCTGCTAAAAGCCAGCGGAGGAGAGAGAAGAAGAAGCCAGCTTTTAGCTGCCGCAGAGAGCCATACAGAGGATCGGTTTCAGTATTTGCACCCTCCCTGCCCACATCCAATTCACCCACCTACCTGGGCCCCCCTGCTAGCCTTGGCCCCGTACAGGAGGACTGGTGGTACCCCCTTATCCACGGCCCTGGTTGGCACTATAGTGTTTGGTTCTTTGCCCTAGTGAAATACCAAAACATTTGTCTGAAAGGTACACTTATACTTTTCAAGACATTTCTATCTCCGGTTCCTTGCAAACAGAAGCGTCTAGGAGCAGTGGGTCCCTTCTGGTTTTATTGTGCCTGGGAGAGATCGGTGGAGGGTTAAGCGACTTGTTATGTCGTGCTGAGGTTGAGCGGGCTGAGCACTGTACTGAGTGTTACCAGCATATAGAGCCCTATACCTTCAGGTACGAAGGTCTGGAACACAGGTCTCCTACCTTCTGGACCTTTTTGTCCCTGAAAGCACAGGGCCGTAAACACAAGTACCTGTTGGTACAGCGGTCAGTCCTTTCCAGGCACAGCCTACCGTAGACTTTGACAGGCTGAATGCTGTACCTGTCCCTCCTAGGAGCTCTGGTCCTAGACCTCCCGGTATGCAAGGAGCCATACAATTGATGTTCTACTGTAGATTGGCGTGACCAGTGGTTCATTGAATCTCTCACTTGCTTCTTCTATTTATTCAAGTTCAGTGACCACTTTCTCATGGCAGTTTTTCTGTCCCTCGTACAATCCTACAAGGTTCTGGTGGACTCACCCTCTTCTATTCGGGTTCTCTAGTAGCTTATTATGGGATGCTATCACTAATTGCTATGCCATTTAGAAGAACTGTGAAATCGGTGTATAATTAAACTTGCATTCCTGCAAATCTGAAATATATGTTCCGGGTAGAGTTGGTCTTTGTTTGACCTAGAATTCACAAAAGGATAAAAGTGTTACTAAACCCACAACAGTAAAATCAGTCTGTATATGCAGTAAAACATGCGTGTTATACTCACTGTGGAACCTAAGGGGTTAATCCCATGCATTGTGTAAAAAGGCTGTTTGATCCTTTCTTCTCTGCCCCTCCTCTTTTTTTAAATGACCACCTGTTAGACTGAACCCGTGGTCACATGTACATGCTCAGTTTGGTGTGTATTGCTAGAAAGGGGGTTTTTTTTTTGGGAGGGTGCATGTGATCAGCACAGGACCAATCAGCTCTGTCCAGACAGAGGGTCAGGGGTTTCACATCCTAGAGCTGAAAAAAAAACTCCTCCTACTTTAAGCTTTAACCAGTGCTGTGCTGAAGTCACAAGACTGCTCTAACTGCTGATGAGAAAAGTATTTAGCAGTTTCTATTTACTAAAATAATTGGATTTCCATGTTGTGTGTATGGTGGGAGACCAGATATAGTGAATGCAGGGTCTTGGGTTTAGTGTCATTTTTAATGCAGTAAGTAACACTGTGAGGAATCTGTGTGTGTAGTTCAGAACCCCATGGCATCTAGACTGCATTTAAAGTGTTGTCACTGTACCAGGAAGTGAGGGTTATCTTTAAGGCCCCATGCACACAGCTGATTTAAGGCTTAAAAGCTCATCCTGGCATTTTTCCCCACCTGGGTGCTGTAAATGGCGCATGCAGCCAAGCCATAGAACTGAATAGCTATATGTGGGCTTACTTGGGTATATGTCGATGCTTTCATGCAAACATGAAAATTCTGTGTCATGCATGTGTATATTTATACCAATGCATTAAAGCATCGGCTTCTACCTGAGAATGGCCGCGTGTATTCATTCACTTCTATAGCTGGCTGTACACACCACCTATGTCTCTGAGAAGGGAAAAGTGCTGCATTTTACACCAGAGCACTTTTTAAGCCTCAAGCCATCTGTGTACATTAGGTCTAAGGCTACATTCAGACAAGCGGACAGGGCAGCCGCTGGCAAGAATCGGTAGATTCTTGCCAGCGGAGTTGCTTGTGGCATGCACACAGTGTGTGAACCGCAGTTGCTGTCAGTGGTGGCGGTCACATATTCTGTACAAACAATGGCCAGGGCTGCCGCCGTTCTCATGGGACCACTCATCTGAGCAGTTACATGCAAATGGAGCCTCTGACCGACCCTGGATTCAGACAGTGTGCAGACAGAGACTCCTAGAAATGCTAATCCTGGACGCACACAGACTAGCCATAACAATGTGGTCGTAGCTCTGAGTGCAGAAAATTTATCTTTTCCTCAGCCGCCAATGTGAATGTATCCTATTGGAGTCGCCATTTCTATTGAGAACTGTCAGAAATTGTTTCACTTCATTTCCCATTGTTTTCGACCCGGAAGTGAAGGAAAATCTCCACTGTGCATTGGTTTTGCTTAGAGCAGCCCTGATCCTCCTCTTCTCGGGTCCCCTGCCAGCACTTCTGGCCCCTCTCTCTTGCCTAGTCCACCCAGAGCAAGCTGTTTGCACTGAGGGCACTTGTGCGTGCTTGCTGCGGAGCCACCCCTGTATGTTTATTACTTATTATGTTTATGCCATACTGGCTGTGACTAACAGCAACGTCTCCCGCTGCTCAGCCAATGAGGAGCGAGAGACTTGGGAGAGCCACTGCTCTCGTGCACAGCACTGTATTGATATTGGGCTCAAGTAAGTAAAGGTGGAGGGGGGGAGAATGGGAGAATGCAAGAAGGTGAAAAAACCTTCAGCCTTTACAACCACTTTATTCGCTAGGAAACACTTTTTAGTTCGATATACTTTTACCTGCGATCACTGAAGCCTACATTTTGGCTGGCTGCTAAAGGTTGTTCTACACGGCTCATGTTGGTGCATACGCTTAGCTGCAGTCTTTCTTCCCTGTTTACTGTTAACAGTTCAGTTTTGTTCTGTAAGTTGTGACGAATGTTGTTTCTTACACAATCGGACAGCTTGGTTCTCTTTTGTAGCACAGTGGATGTGAAAACAGGAATTGCTCACGGCTGACTTCTGTGGAATCGGGGAACTGCAAGTATGGTGTAGCACAAATAATTGTCTGGTAATACACAGAACCGATTAGCCCCATCTGGTTTACATTAATAGATTTACATTGCTGATCGGTGATTTCAATTTGGAAGTTGTGTCTTGTATAAAGTGCTATGTTATTTTTATTACAAGAGAATTTCCAGAAAAATGTGTTCAGTTGTGTGTTCCATTTAAGCCCATTCCACAGCCATCTAGTGGGGTAAGAGGAAGGAACCCCTACATGTTTTTGGACTGAAGTCTTATGAACCATATGGGGTTATGGCAAGTGGACATTTTAAAGAGCATTAACAGCTTTCCTGTCTCAAAATTGAAAAAAAAACAGGAAAAGCTTTCAGAGCAGAGAAGGAAGTCATTCCACACCTCTCCCACCTTCAAACGTCACTCTGAAGAGCAGTCGTCCTCCAAATTCTCTTCAGAAGCTTACACTTTCAGTCATGTGAGTCTTCTGGTCCCGCACTATGGTTCCTCCGACTGACCCCTCACATTACTTTCGGGTGTATTCAGAGCCACGCACCCACCCAAATGTCACATTGGGAGCAGCAGCTGTGTCCGCAATGGGACTGTCTGTACGGGGATGCACAGAACACCTGTGCAGGTGAATATGGCCCTCACACGGCATGGATTTCTAGGCCCCATGTAAACAAGGCCTAAAGAATGATGATAGAGTGAGAGAGAACATACAGCTTCTGTCAGGTTTTATTTCTGTCTGTTTCTGAATTTGGGAGATAATCCTCTCATATCCTGGTCCCCCTCCATGATCTGCTGAACCGAAAGTGATAGAAATTTTTTGTAAAGGAGATGCAAATAGTAATAAAAAAATGATTTTCTAATCCTTCTTCAAGGGACTAAAAAGAATGTGGTATTTTATTGCTGTTTGTGCCTCTGTTGGAAGACACTGAAATAGTGCAGATATTAGTATATAGTCATGTGTAGGTAGGGAAACCCATGTAAATTGTCAACTTTTTCAGCAGCAGCAAACTTTCATTGACTTTCATTGACTGAAATAATGTCTTCCGGTAAAGGTGTCATTCTACAAATTCCAGATAAGATGCCAATTATTAGATCTTCCTTTTTTGGAGTATACTGCTGGAACCTGTTTTATTTAAACCTCATGGTTCTGTTATCATGCCAAGGCCCTCACAAAGAAAGCTGCAGATGCGCATTAGTCTGGTAAGGCTCCATGTACACGGGACACTTCTGAACGATGGAAACTGACTGCTGGAAAATGTAGGTTAAGAAATGTCTGTTTTAGCCGCGTTTGCATACAGGGTTTATGAGCGTTTGTGTTCAGAAGCGGTTTTTAAAGATGACCTCAGGAGACCTTCCAAAATACACTGAAAAAAAATAGTAAAAAATTAACTATTTTAGGCATTTTGAGAGAAATAGAGAGAGCAGAAGCAGAGAGAGCAGTATTTGTTGAGATTAGCTGTCTTTTTTTTTTTTTTTTTTGGTGTTTGGATATGTTCCAGCTCATTTCTGTGCAGAAATTATTGCTTCAGTGTCTAACATATTTTCTTTCATGCAAAACCTCGAAATATGGTGTGCTAGGTCCATTTGAGTACCTGGAAAACACTTTGCATGCATTTTTCATGATGAAAAAAGGCTCTGCACAGCATCTGGAAATGAAAGACTTAAAAAAAATTTTCAAACGCAAATGCCTATAAACGCGCTTAGCCGTGTTCAGCCACATTTACAAGCGTTTTGCATTTGAAAATCTACTGCTGAACGCAAGTTTTCTGCGTTCAAAAAAAAGAGTGTAAACGATGTGTACATGGACACATATGAAAACATTAGGGTGAGTTCAAGGGCTTCTGAAAAAAACGCTGAACAGCTCCTAAACATGAGTTTATCTGCTGCAGTGTACATGAGCCCTGTGATTACCAAAGATTGCCAGAAAAAAATCATTAATTTCACTGCAAGAAAAATAATCTAGGGCATTGATCTCAAACAACTGTTGATTTGTCCAGGACTGACCGGCCCAGCAAATTCAACCCAAGAGCTGACTAATGCTAAAGAAAAGTCTTTAAAACCCCAAAATGTTCAGATAACTTTTGCAATAGTTGGGGTCAAAGTGCAGTCAACTGGAGACGAAAGGATATTGTACCAGTTCAACCCGTCTTAAAGTGGAAGTAAAGTCCACTTTGTAAGTGGTATCTCCAGGTAAGCTATAATAAGGCTCACCAGTAGGCACATTCAATATCTCCTGAACTTGCACTGTTGAGAAGATTTTCACACAGCATGCAGCAGCTGATGTGACCCGTGCATGCACTGTGAAGGGACGGCACAGCATGTGGACCTTCAGAGCTCCGTGCCGCAGCCGTGAGTTCCCATGCACATGAGCGGGACTGACACCATCCCGGGGTCAAGCCATTCATGCTGCCGGAACCTGCGAACCCAAAAGGAAGATGGCAGCACCGGGGAGCCATGACAGCACGTCGCTGGAGGGCTCTGTGTACAGGTAAGATTGTCATAATGCAGTGCATACTTGTACATTATGACCTAAACTTGCAGGGGGCCCATTATTTTATTTATTTTTTTCTGGGCAGTTTGCTACAGCTTTTTAAAAAAAAAAAAAAAAAAAAAAAAAAAAAAAAAAAGCCTTTGTTGTCCAAAAGTAACATTAGAGGAAGATTACAGTTTTCCATTGAACATATAGGCAAAGACCAGGCCTTCTGGAGCATCGTGCCCTATAAAAGACAGAGTTGTTTGGTCACAATAACAGTAGACCTGTTTGCCACAAACCAAAGGCAGTACTTCTGAAGAAGGATCTCATAACAACTGTGAAGCATGGTGATGTAATTTTTATAGTTTGGGGTTTATTTGCTGTTTTAGTGCCTGGGCAACTCATAGTCATCAACTTTACCATTTGCATCCAATCGGTGTGTGCTTGATGAGGCCATCTATCCAAAAGGCAAAGTTGAAACTGGAAATAGGTCTTTCAGCATAATAAAGCAAATCCACCAAGGAATGGCTCAAAAAGAAGAAATAAAAGGTTATGTACTGGTCCAGTCAAAGTCCTAATTTGTTCCCCATTGACATTTTGTGGATGGGGGGCTTTGAAGCAGGCAAACATTTTTTGTATTTTTATTGAATAAATGATCAAATAGGCATTTTTTTCTTGTTCAGTTTTTTTTTTTTTTTGTATTGGAAAACAGCCAAAGTATAGACCTACTTGAGCATGGGTCAATTACAGTATAACAAAAAGGCATTTTTTAATTGCATTATTATTAAATCTATCAGGTGCAATTGAGCAGCATATGGAAAGGACCTGTAACCTGGATTGAAGACTAAGCAATACCTATGGGCAGACTTTCATATTTACTTAGCAAAAAAATATATATTTTTTTAAAGCAGGAGCTGCTGGCTTATGCTCTCTGCAGTGCACTGAGAGGCTGATCCAACTGTTGGTCAGGCAACTGGGCGACAATGTCGGGATCCTTCTAGAGCATGGAGTGGCTCTGTGAAGTCAACTGACAGCGGATTCCACCAATGGATAATTCTGGGTCAGAGGAGAGCACAGTGGCTAAATGGTTTGCTCTTCCGCCTGGCAGTACTAGGGTCATCGGTTCCTATCCCAACCATGGCATCACCTGCCTGGAGTTTGCATGTTCTCCCTGTTCCTGCGTGGGTTTCCTCCGGGTATTCCGGTTTCCTCCCACACTCCAAAGACATGCTGGTAGGTTAATTGGATCCTGTCTAAATTGGCCCTAGTACGTGTATGTCTGAATGTAAGTTAGGGACTTTAGATTGTACGCCCCTTGAGGGTTAGGGACTGATGTGAATGTACAATATATATGTAAAGTGCTGCGTAAATTGACGGCGCTATATAAGTACCTGAAATAAATAAAAAATGCACTCTTGTTACCGAGAAGAGAAACATGACTAAGAAAAGCTTTGGCCATACTTCAGTTGTAAACTACCTGCAGACTGGTTGGCCATGCATCTGGATACCAAATAAGCATTTTCGGACATGATCATTATACAAACGTGCTTGGATTGCGAAACATTGCAAATGTTTATCTATTTTGAGGGATGGAATGTGGCATGTGCCAAATATGTCATTGAATGGTCTGGAAAGTCCAGAATTTCCTTGACTATTGACTAAACCAACACCCTTTTTTATCCCCAGGCAGTCTTGAACAGGGATCAGCTAAGGTAGAGAAAGTGCCAAGAAACCTACAAATGTTCCCTGACCTGACTAAACAACCTGATCAGGTGAACACTTTAAAATGTATCTAAACCCAAAACCAAATTGCTCCCCCACTGTATATATGGAGGGAGTCATGGTTGTCGCCATAAGCTGCTCTCTTGATATGGGCTACAAACATTGTTGGTAGCTCTTCACCTCCATTACATGGGGAGCACTGCAATTGGTAGTTTATAGATGATGGATAGGAAGAAAGTCTTCATTGCACCTCACAGGAAGTGACAAGGACACTGCATTTCCGGCAGGATCAAGAGGTATTTGCTAAAAATGTACTTAGTGTAAAAAAGAAAAAAAATGCAGCCACCACATCAAAGGACTGTAAGCTGCAAAATATTACATGTTTGTTCCTGGTTTTAGTTATCCTCTAATGTCTACAATAATTGGCTTGGTTGTTCTACTTGTTTTCGGAGGGGGAATGCTATTAATCGCAAGTTGAAGTATCAAATAATGTCTTTCTTTCAGGAAAGCTTTCCAGACAGAAACATTGCATAGTCATTACAGGAGCTTGTCTATTTTTTTTTTTTCTTCGTAAAAAAAAAAGTGTTTTTCCAGTTGTAGCCATATTTAGGGTACAATATTAAATGTGATTATAGTCTGCAGCCTTCTGCCCCCAAAGTGTCCCCCTCTTAGAGAAACTGAGGCCCTTTCACACTGATGAGGTGCGTTTCAAACCACACCGTGGCTTTAGCACAGTGTACCCAAGTTTGACGCAGGTTAGCTGCGCTTTGCCATACAGCTCTAGTATGTCCCATTGTTTTGGTGCGTTAAAATGCCTGCATACAGGACTTTTCTTGCACTTTCAGAAAGCACACCAAAATGGGACTTAATAGAACTCGCTAGGAAAGTGAAGCTAATCCTCATCAAACCCACGGGTACGCTGCGCTACAGCAGCTGTGTAATCAGTGTGGAAAATGGTGGTGTTCTTCCTGCCAGCTCCTGGTATTATTTGAATTTAATGTGGTTGCGGGGAACCGCATGTGATTTGGACAGGAATCGCACTGCATTCCCGTTCAAATCACATGTGAGACTTTGCAGTGCGATTTGAGCCCATTCTTTCTACGACTCAAGTCGCATCACACCTGTACAGGAATTGGATCTCATGGATAGCAATCCAATTCAGCCAATTGCACTGCATTTTGCGAACCATTTAACATAGACACCCACAGTGGTTCACATTAATGGAGTGTGATTGTGATGCGGTGTGGGAAACGCATAGGAATTGCTGCGAATCCCGCAGCCCCTCAAAGTGAGCTGGGCCTTACAGCCGAGTTAATTTATTGCAGAGAATGTGAATGAACAAACTACAAGTCCCATCTGCCACCATGGCAGAGGGATCATAGTTCTCATTGGGGCACAAGTGCGGTGACATAGACCATTGATACTTTCTCTAGCCCGTAACTGAAGGTCTGTATCTTAGACTAGTGATAAGCTCAGGCGAGTTCAGACACCAACCTGCATGAACTATCCCCCCGGGAAGATGTCAAAACCAGAAGCCAATCATAGGCAGCAAAGTTGCCCCTTGTATACATGTCACATGTATACAAGGGGCAACTTTGCTGCCTATGATTGGCTTCTGGCAGGAAAATACCTCCGCTGCCTATGGTTGGCTGTTGGCTTTTACAGCTTCCTCGCGGGATAGCTTAGGTGGGTTCGGGCTTGTGTCTGAACCCACCTAAGCTCATCCATTTTTCATATTAATCGTGGTGCTCTTTTTTTTTTTTTTTTTCTTTTCTTTTTCCAATGCAAAAGGTGAACTGTCTATAAACTATTGTATAATGGCAGTGAAACCTTTATCAAGGTACTCAAACAATAAAGAACAGCAAGACGACAATAACAACAACAACAACAACAGTGCTGCATTAGAAACTGTTCTGTGTTTCCTACAGCAGGAAAAGGGATGTACGACATGTGACCTTGTTGCATACTTGCTGAAATCGCTACTTTGTGAAAATCTTGACAGGCATGTGTAACTTCACATGCATGAAATCTTGTGGTAAACGGTCACCTGTGTGCCTCCAACTTAAAGTGGAACTTTAGTCAGAAAATGAAGTCATGATAGATCACTTCATGCTGGCCCCTTATAGCTATGTAAACATTAAAAATAATTGCCTATACTATTTAAAATCCAGTAATACACGCTCACCCTGCTCTGCAAAGGCTGTTGTTTTTTTTTGATTTTTTTTTTTTTTTTTGACACACTGCCTAAAATCAGAACCACTAGAGTCTTGATTTGCTGACAGCCTAAAGATTTATTGCTGCTCAGGGGCTCTGGGCTTCAGCAAAATCACAGCCTCCAGCAAGAAGAAACCGAAACAATGCTGGAGGCAATTCACAGTGTACACACATTTTGGTTGCATAAATATTAATGTGGAATGTATGATCCTTGCTAAAGAACATTATTTTTTTTAATCAAATTGTTATGGGTAAAATTCCACTTTTAAATATATTTTGAATTACTCAGCACCCATAGGCTGGTCATACATGTTATACAACTTTTTTATACTTTAGATTTACCAAAATCATAGTATGAGCTCAAACCTAAACACTTTCAATTTGTATGCAGTCAGGTAGGCCCTTTACTACACAGGTGAAGGTAAATCTAATGGAAATTGAAGAAGAAAACTTTATAATACAGGGCTTCACAAATTTGCTTTAAATCTAGGAGCCAGCTAAAACAAGTTTTTTTAAATCAGCTGCCCAGTGCACTGTACTGCTTGTTTGAGGCATTGGGCAATAGGAATTGCTCACACCTGGTGGGGGGGGGGGGTTGTTTTTTTTTTTTTTTTAGTTTCTGTTATACAATTTTGCAAATAAGTAATTTTTCTACTTCACTGATGTGCTCTGATGAGGTGGTATTAAGGAGAAGGCATTGATGGGCAATGATAGGGGCACTAATGAGATGGCACTGATGGGGCGGCACTGATGGTGCTGCACTGACATGCGGCACTAATGGGGAGGCACAGATAATGAAGTTGGATCTGTTCTGTTACCTAATTCAAACCTGTGTTTCCCTCTTAGTGGAGAAAGGGGGAGAATAAAAGGAACTGAAGTCATAGCCAGCTGCCCCACACTCCCTGTCCACTCAATGGAGGAATCTGGCGCCCGCAACTCTGATACCAGCACCCAGCTGTCAAATTGGGAGGGAGATGTTGGAGGTGGGCGGGCAGTGAGAGCAAGCAAGGGGAAGCCCTCAGTCAGAATGGTAGGCACACCGCACCCATCAGAGGAGGGCACTGGTTCACACAAACGAGCGCTGGATCCTGCTCCAGCAGGCTGCAAAACCGTGGCCTCAATTACTGGACAGCCCAACCGCTGCACATGGGGACACTGAGTCCACACCACTGCTGCAGTGTAGCCCAAGCACTAGGACACAATTTGCAGTCGCCATGGTGACCTGGAACCTGGGATTTGTTGAGCCCTGGTAAACTGTTTGGCCAACTTTATATTGGCCTGTTATCACTAATGAAAATCTTACACCAATCAGCCATTTTATGACCACTGACAGGGTAAAGCGGAGTTCCACCCAAAAGTGGAAGGTCTGCTTTTCTGACAAACCCCCCCCCCCCCTTTGAAACATTTGGCACCTTTTTGAGGGGGGTAACCTGGTTTTGACAGGTACCCGCTCCGACTTCCGGCTCCGTTTTCCGCAACAAGCTAAGCCGGAAGTTCAGTTCCCCCCTGCAGCCCTCTGGGACACTTCCAAGGTCCCAGAAGACTGTGGCCCATTCACAAAGCGCAGCGCACTTTGTGCATGCGCAATAGGAAACCGGCGATGAAGCCACAAGTGATCTAGCGGCTAATCTGCAACTCGGACCACTTTTAGGAGAAAGAGAATCGTTGGCTGAAAAAAACAATATCTGGGTTATGGAACATTGCTGCAGCCATTTCCCCCGTATTCCACTGATCGGGAAAGGTCCCGATCGAAAGAGGAGATTGGGACCTTTCCGTGAGTACCAGACGTGTGCTGGGTGCGCACTCTGAGCGCACTTTTTTTTTTTTAATAAAACGCAAATGTGCGGCCGCTCGGCATCTAGGCCCAGATGCTGGGAGGCCGCACATTTGCGTTCGGCCAGAGCCAAGAGGTTAAGGCACACATGAACAAGTTTGAGGTGTTGACTTGGCCTTCAAATTCAACCATCTGTGGGATGTGCTGGAAAAACAAGTCTGATCCATGGAGGCCCCACCTTGCAATCTTCGGAACTTAAAGGATCTGCTACTGATGGCTTGGTGCCAGATACCACAGCATACCTTCAGAGGTCTAGTGGTGTCTATGCCTCGATGGGTCAGGGCTGTTTTGCTTGCAAAAAGGAACCTTCTCAATATTCGGTTGGTGGCCATAAAGTTATGGCACATTGTTGTATATCGGCTATCAAATGAGACTGTATGTTGCCATCCTAATGTTTGACCATTTTCAGGTAGCAGACTGTGACGTAGGCTCAAACAGCGGTGACCTTCTGCCATCAGCTGAGCTCATATGACCTGTGTATCAAGTTACATTGACTGCCAGTTGTTCTAGAGCCTGCATTCAGTCATGTGTTAGTTGTGGTAACTCATAAAGTAAGGCCTCATTCACATGGGAATGACACCCCCATAGCCAAGGAACTAGCACCTTATTTATGCCAGGCAGCCCATTCATGTCTATTGGGGCGCAGTGGCTGCACAAACACAGTTGCTCATGTCAATTTAACAGCCATGGAGGTGAGCAGCCCTGAACACAGTCTGTGGGCTTCCCAACACCCACACCACAGTCATCCTCCCCTCCTCGTTCACAGCAAGATCCCCTCTTGAGGAGTGTCCTCAGCTCCCCCTTTACAGCACTCCCCTCCACCCTTATCAGAGTAGTGTTCTCACACTTCCTTGAGATCATCCCCCAAATGTTTCTGTCCTTCAGCCCCCACATTACAGTTCTCAGCCCCCCTCTCCCACTTTAATGTCTTCAGCTGCCCCCACGTTACTGTCTTCAGCCCCACATTACAGTTCTTGGGCCCTCCACACGCTTTAATGTCCTTAGCCCCCACACACCGCAGTCCTTGCCCCCCCCCCCCCCCCACTTTAATGCTCTCAGCCCTGCCCTCCACAAATTTCCATTCTCAGCTCTTCCGCTTTAATCTTAATATCCTCCCCCACACTACTGTCCTCAGTCTCGCAAGATTACTGTTCTTAGCCCCCCCACATTCATTCCTCTGCTCCTTTTGACATTGGCCCCCCCTCTTCATACTAATGTTCTTAGCCCCTTTAAATTGGCCGAGTTAAAGGGGCTAAGAACATTCGTGTGAAGGGAGGGCTGATGTGAAAAGGAGCATTAAGGTAAAAAATGTTTGAGCCAATTCACACCGACTGTACTTTTCCATCCATTTAGGTATGTTTTAACGCGCGCTGACGTCCGTTGACCTACATTTTGACGTCCGTTGACCTACATTTTGACGTCCGTTGACCTACATTTTGACGTCCGTTGACCTACATTTTGACGTCCGTTGACATATATGCACAGCGTTTATGGTGTGAAGAGGACATTTATTTAAATAAATTATATATTGTTTTTCAGATGTCCTACCATTGATATGCGTTTTATAGCTGCCCTAAAATGCCAATCAACACACTGGTGTGTATTGGCCCTTTGTGTGAAAAGCGACAGATGGGAGAATGGATTCAATATTGTGTGTGGGGGTTGGGCCAAGTGCTCTATTAGACGCACACAGCTTGGGAGCGAGCATGCACTGTGTGCCTCCATAGCAAAGCCTTGCTATGAGGGCACACGAAGAGGAGGAGTCAAGATTGCCAGTGAGGGACCCCAGAAGAGGAGGACTGGGGCCATTCTGTGCAATATCATTGCACAGAGCAGGCGAGTATAACATGTTTATTTTAATTTTAGAAAAAAATACCTTTAGTAACACTTTAAAGGATAAGTCTGGGAATAAGAAAACCCCCCAAATATCTATAACCACCTCCATTTTGCAGTAACAGTCTGATGCTGCATCTGTGTCCTGCCAGTTCTAAAACCGAGAATTGAGAGATCAAAGACTGCTGATCGCTCAGTTCTCAGTCTTCACTGAGCAGAGAGTGGTGACTGTCAGTCTCTGGCTCTCTACTTTGCTGCTCCATAGCTTTGCACTTCAGTGAGCTCTGGAGGAGCAGAGTAGAGAGCCAGAGACTGACCGTCACCTCTCTCTGCTCAGTGAAGACTGAGAACTGAGCGATCAGCAGTGGTCAGGAGTGGCTAGCTCAGGCTCTCAGTGGGGCATTGAGAAGGCAGAACCAGCTGCTGATCAGACATGCAGGTGGATCCCGATTATTGTCAGGATCCTTCCAGACTCTGGAGTGGCTCACTAACAGTGGGCTAAAGTGTGCAAAAATAAGTGCACTCCTGTGTCCCAGAAGTGAAGTATGGCCAAAAAACTGTGACCATTCTTTTTAATGGTTAGCAAAGCCTGGTGACTCTTAAATTCAGTGTAAAATTCCACCCCCACCCCATTCCTCCTTTCTGTCTCTCTTTATCTGTAACTTTTCATCTTCCTGTTGTGTTCAGCAGTTGAAGATCATTCAAGTAGTTTCTTCTGAATGCAGTATTTAGACATTTGAAGTAACTAGAAACTCTGTGTACTTGTAGTAGATATTTTGTATACAAGATCTTTATATTGCTACAGCATCCTGCTCATGCACATAGTGCAAGCTTTGCAGCATTCCTGTTTGTTTAATCTGTAAGTGTTTCCCCAGACATTGATCTCTGAGTGGAGTTGAGTAATTAACACCCCAACCATGTAGAGCAAACAATGGCTTTAATTAGACACATGGAGGTTCACACTGCTCCGAGTGAGAATAATGTCACATGAGAAAATAGAAATAATGGCTGAATTCCTCCAGTCGGTGAGAAAGTACAGCACATTGTTTTTTTCTTTTGTTTTTTTTTTGTTTTTTTTGTACAGAGTTGTTAGATGCGCACCTTGCACATTTTTATGCATCTATAGCCGCACTATAGGAATCAAGGGAGCCATGCAAAAAGCTGCATCTGCAAACAAAAATGTGCCCAGGAGAGTACACATCTGCAAATTTTACAGGTGTAAATGTGTAAAAGCGCATACAGGAGGGCGCACATGCCTATTGCATTACTGACGGTTTATTGTATAAATCAAAAAAATACAGCCAAATGGATACTCCCAAAAATAAACGTACACATGCCTTGTGTAATACTAAATCTCAAGTCATGAAGGGAATAGCGTGGCCAAACACACTATAACACTGAGCTGATGCGTTTTGGGGGACGCACCCCTTCATGGCTCTGAAACGCGTCGGTTTGCCAGTGCAACGTTAAGGTGTGTTTGGCCACGCTGTTCCCACACTAGATTGAGATACGTCTGTATACATTTATTTTAGTAAATATCCATTTGGATGTATGTTTTGTTATATACAAGGCGCGTGCGCCCTTCTGTGTGCTCGTTTATAGCTGTCTGCTAGACTTCCCAATCTGATGCATACCTGATGGAATTCCATTGCTTTCGTTGATCCACCGCAGAAGTAGACTCTGAAGCAGAACTGGAAGTGTTTGTGTTTTGTGCAAGGTGCAAATGTGTATATGCCAGGGCCTGACAAATTTGCTTTGAATCTAGGAGCCAGCTAAAAAAGTTAGGAGCCCTTTTTTTTTTTCCCCAGCTTGGCTTGGGTTGTCAGTGCCAAAGCAAGCAATTTGTGAGGTGCAGAATGCAGGACATGTGTTGCTGGGTGTAGAACGCAGGACATGGGGTGCAGGGTACCAGAGAATTGTACAGGTCACCGCAGGGCATGGGGTGCAGAACACAGGACATGGGGTGCAGGTGTAGGGTGCAGGTCAAAGCAGGACATGGGGTGCAGGAGAAGGGTGCAGAATGCAGGACATGGGTGCAGGAGAAGGTTACAGAACATGGGGTGCAGGAGAAGGGTGCAGGAGAAGGGTGCACAAGGCAGACCATGGGGTGCAGGTTGCATAACGCAGGGAACGGGGTGCAGAACAGCAATGCAATCCCTCACTCCCCCTATGTCCCTCTGCATGTTCAATGCATCCTCCCCAGCAGTGTCTGAGAGCAGAGTGGACATAGGGCAGCTTGTGTACATAAAGCAACATGTCCCTCCCTGGCTGGCTTCTTAGCCGGCTGCTTTGTGGGATTGCCCTGTTCACTACTGTAAGGACACTGTAGTCCTTCTTTTTTTTTTTTTTTTTTTCTCATCACCTTGTGGGGTTTTCTGTGGTAGTGCCGAGGCAGTGCCATGTTGGAGACTGGCTCTGCTCCTTCCTCTCTGTTCTGCTGGAGGGCTCTACAGGGGCACAGGCAGCTGTGGGTGGAAGCAGGAGCCGATGCAGACAGTAATGCGGCTGTGGAGTATTAAAAAGATCTGCAGTGGGAGCTCAGTGACATGAGTCCTCTCATGCCAAGCTCGGCCGCTGTCCACCCTGGACTTCACTGGTCAGATGCCACCAGTTCCTCCTTCATTCCCCTCCCCCTCCTGCCAGGCCCCGCTCCGAGCCACATTCCTGTCTAAATGATGTGTCCGGGTTTCAGGCGAACACATTATTCAGACCAATACTGAATGGGCGCCATATACAAATAATTAATAGAATTGTACACATCTTAAACACAACTTATTTTACACAGGATCTTTGCTACCTCTGTCAGCAAGAACCTGTTTTCCATGCAGAAAATATACATATGGCCATTCACGTCTTTAGTACCAGTGCTGGTGGTAGCTCTTAAATTTGTGCAGCAGGTGTGTGGACAGGTACAGGATATCTTTACATCAGGAATGGAGATGTGCATTTTAGGACAGCTCCAGGATCTTCCTATGTCAGGAATGAAGATGTGCTGTCTAGGACAGGTCCAGGGTCTCCTTATGTCAGGAATGGAGATGTGCCTTTTGGGGCAGGTCCAGGAAAACCTTCTATCAGGAATAGAGATGTGCCATCTAGGGAAGGTCCAAGGACTCCGTATATCCGGAAGGTACAAGGACTCCGTGTATCGGGAATGGAGATGTGGCTTTTGGGGCAGGTCCAGGATCTCCTTATATTGGGAATGGAGATGTGCCATCTAGGGAAGGTCCAGGGACTCCGTATATCAGGAATGGGGATGTGCCATCTAGGACAGGTCCAAGATCGCTGTATATCAGGAATGGAGATGTGCCATCTAGGAACTGGTTGTCAGGAAGCGAGGTCCCTGGCTTTGGGCTATATTTGTTCACACTGTAACTTGAGCTGTGTTGATCTTAGATCAACGCAGACTCAACAAAAAGTAACACAGAAAACAGTTGTTTTCTATGAGCCCCAGTTTGCACCATAAACTGTATTGAGCTTGGTTATGGTGCATTGTGTAAAATTGCAGACATACAGTGCCTTGAAAATGTATTCATTTGAAATTTTCCACATTTTGTCATGTTACAATGAAAAACGTAAATTTATTTTTTGGGGATAATTGTGAAGTGGAAGGAAAATGGTAATGGTTTTCAAAATGTTATCAAGTAAATATCTGAAAAGTGTGTTGTTCATTTGTATTCAGCCCCCTTTACTTTGACTAAAATCTAGTGGAACCAATTGCCTGCAGAAGTCACCTAATTAGTGAATAGAGTCCACCTGTGTGTAATCTAATCTCAGTATAAATACAGCTGTTCTGTGAAGCCCTCGGAGATTTGTTAGAGAACATTAATGAACAAACAGCATCATGAAGATCAAGAAACTCCAGACAGGTCAGGGACAAAGTTGTGGAGATGTTTAAAGCAGGGTTAGGTTATAAAAAAAAAAAAAAATATCCCAAGCTTTGAACATCTCACGAAGCACTGTCAATCCATCATTCGCAAATGGAAAGAGTATGGTATAACTGAAAACATACCAAGACATGTCCGTCCACCTAAACTGACAGGCCAGGCAACGAGAGCATTAATCCGAGAAACAGCCAAGAGGCCCATGATAACGCTTTAGGAGCTGCAGGTGGGAGAATCTGTCCACAGGACAACGGTTAGTTGTGCACTCCACAAATCAGGCCTTTAGGGAAGAGTGGCAAGAAAAAAGCCACTGTTGAAAGAAATCCATAAGAAGTCCCGTTTGCTGTGTCCCCCACATGGCTTCTCACAAACTACAAATGTTGAAGAAGGTGTTTTGGTCAGATGAGACCAAAATTTTTTGGCCTAAAAGCAAAACTCTGTGTGGCAGAAAACTTAACACTACACATCACCCTGAACACATCATCCCCACCGTGAAACATGGTGGCAGTATCGAGTTGATGGGAAGATGGATGGTGCCAACTACAGGGCTATTTTAGAAGAAAATCTGTTAGAGTCTGTAAAAGACTTGAGACTGGGGTAGCAGTTCACCTAGCAACAAGACATCGATCCTAAATATACAGCCAATGGAATGGTTTGGATTAGTGGTCTCCAAAATGTGGCCCTGGGCCCATATATGGCCCTTTGCTTACCTCTATCTGGCCCTTGGGGCACTATTCCATCCATAATCGATACCAGTGATGAGGCACCATTCCATCCACTGACACCAATGGTGGGGCACAATTCCTTCCACAGACACTAATGTCAACTGTGGGGCATTATTAATCCCACTGATACCAATAATGGTGCAGTATTACTCCCACTTAAATTACTCCCATTGCTCAATGAATAAAATTCAAAACATTGACAATAACACTTAAAGCCATTTATAACTCCGCCCCAACTTACATCACCAATCTTGTCTCTAAATATCATCCAAACCATCCTCTCTGCTCTTCCAAAGACCTCTTGCTTTCTAGCTCCCTTGTCTCTTCCTCTCATGCTTGCCTCCAGGACTTCTCTAGAGCCTCCCCATCCTTTGGAACTCTACCCCATTCTGACCGACTACCCACTTTTAGGCAATCCCTGAAAACCTATCTCTTCAGCGAAGCCTATTCTGCCTTCAGCTAATAACTGAATCTTCTATTTCTCCCATTAGTCCATCCCCCACAGTTATTACCTTTTTTTTACCACCAGCCCCTCTCTATTAGATTATAAGCTCCAGGGAGCAGGGCCCTCCTAACCCTTTTGTATTGAACGGTATCATTGCTGTATTTCTTCCTTTATATTGTAAAGCTCTGAGCAAACTGTTGGCACTATATAAATCCTGTATAATAATGATAAATGATGGGGCATTGTTTACTCCTGCTGATACCAGGGCATTTTTTACTCCAACTGGCCAGAGTCCGGCCCCCATAAAGTTTGAAGAACAATAAACTGGCCCTTTGTTTTCGAATGTTTGGAGACCCCTGATTTAGATCAAAGCATATTCATGTGTTAGAATGGTCTAGACCTAAATACAATTAAGAATCTGTGGAAAGACTTGAAAATTGGTGTTCACAGATGCTCTCCATCCAATCTGACAGAGCTTGAGTTATTTTGCAAAGAAGAATGGGCAAAAATGTCACTCTCTAGATGTGCAAAGCTGGTAAAGACATCCCCAAAAGACTAGCGGCTGTAATTGCAGTGAAAGGTGGTTCTACAAATATTGACTCAGGGAGGCTGATTACAAATGTACGCCACACTTTTTCACATATTTATTTGTAAAAAATGTTGAAAACCATTTATCATTTTCCTTCCACTTCACAATTATGTGCCACTTTGTGTTGGTCTATCACATAAAATACATTTACGTTTTTGGTTGTAACATGACAAAATGTGGAAAATTTCAAGGGGTGTGAATACTTTTTCAAGGCACTGTATGCTGCATTTTTACACAGTGAAACCCACTGTAGTGTGCTGCAGTGGATGGACTTAAACTGTTGTTTTCGTGTGTAAAGAAAGTACTACTTGCCACATCACTGATGTGCTTTTATTAAAATGCAGCTCATGTAGAGTTCAGTAGTAATGCATGTAAAATGCACTACACAGATGTGACCAGGCTCTTGGGTATTGCTCTGTTGCTGCCGAGTGACAATCTGTAACGTTTCTATCAGCGGGGGAATGACACTGTTGAAGAAGGTCAGTATGTTACTTTCTACTTTTTAGCGATCCTGTTGTCACAGATGTGAAATGGCCCTTACTGAAATTGCTCCTACGATTTTCTTTTGATCTGCCATAAACTATGTAGTGCAAGGGTCTTCCTGATTTGATCCTATTTTAATAGATTGTTTAGGTTTTTCCTCGCACTACATAGTTTTGGTAAACTCAAAAAGATTTGACAGAGTTTGAACAATCAGATTGAGTAGTGTATAACCAGCTTTAGGTTAAAGCTGAATGTCAAGGACAATTCATATTATTGTGTATCAGTAAATCTTGACAGGAAAATTGCAACAAAACTGAGTTCTGTACTGTGCACCTAAAGAATAAGTGCAGCTAGTTCAGAAACCGAAAGTGACAGTTGCAGGCTGGGATGACAGTTGTGCTGTGTGAACAGATGTCTTTGAATGTTGGTATTGGATAAAGATTCTCAAATGTAGAAATCATTCCAACTGGATTGGATGAATGAGTACCATACCTCTGACTCAGAATGGAATAACGGAATAAGTAGAGGAAAAAGTACAAGCCCACAGCAAAGATTTGCAAGAAATGTCTAGATGTATTGGCCGTTCTGAGTGGGGATTCAACAATTAACTTCACATATGGTTTTCCTTTTGGTCTGTTAGACCTCATTCACATGGCCGCCGAGGTCCATACATTGCAATGGGACATTATTTATCCACGTCCTGTGTGCAGCCAGCCCATGTATGTCTGTGGGGATGCAGCGGCTGCACACATGCTGCATTCAGTTCACTAACATGCCTATCACATTAGGCCTGTAAAGCCTTTGCTTGCCTATAGAAGTACATGGGCTGCCCACACGCAGTAGCTTGCTGCTCTATGTGGATTCATGGTGTACAGCTTTCAACACTCATGTCAGCGAGGCCTTCAAGTTGAACATTAGTCAGAAAATTAAGTCCTGCTAGATCACTTCAGGCTGGCCCCTTTGCAGGTATAGCTATGTAAAACATTAAATTGTTTAAAATCCAGCAATACACTGTCTCACCCTGCTCTGCACATGCTCAGTTGCTCTCTACCTTTCAGCATTGCCAAAAATGTAGAGGCCAATGTGCTGACAGTCTAGAGATTTACTGCTGCTCAGAGGCTCTGGGCTTCAACATGACAGCCTCCAGCAAGAAGAAACCGAAATAATGCTGGAGGCAATTTACAGCACATACTAATTTTGGTAGAATCATTATTAATGTGGAATACATGTTTATTGCTATGGGACATTTTTTTTTTATCAAGTTGTTATGGGTAAAGTTCCACTTTAAATATACTGTTCAAAGTGGTTTGTTATGTCTGTTTAATAAATGCAAAATAATACCCATTGATCCTGCTAGAAAACCAGGGCTGTTCTGTATCGTGTGCATTCTGCAGTGTTATTTTCAAGAAGCCTTATCACAACTGCACAAGATACCATTTTGAACTACAGAACATCCCCCCTTAAGGAAATGAGAAGATGGGGTATTGTTCTGTAGTACTTAACACAGTTCCTGTCCTAGTGTGACAAAGATGCTCCTTTATAGGGACAGTAAAGTAAGTGAGAGAGTGTTGTCATATTAGGACATGAAGTGTGTTATTGATAACAGGGCCGGACTGACAACTCATGGAGCAATAAAGGCTAATGGGGCCCCTGTGTCCTCGCCCAAACTCAAAGCCTATGAAAAAGGTACCAGGGGCATCTCATGGGGCCTGTCCTAGTGTGACAAAGATGCTCCTTTATAGGGACAGTAAAGTAAGTGAGAGAGTGTTGTCATATTAGGACATGAAGTGTGTTATTGATAACAGGGCCGGACTGACAACTCATGGAGCAATAAAGGCTAATGGGGCCCCTGTGTCCTCGCCCAAACTCAAAGCCTATGAAAAAGGTACCAGGGGCATCTCATGGGGCCCCCTACTGACCCCGGGCCCTTGGGCGGTGCCCGAGTTTCCAAATGGTCAGTCTGCCCCTGATTGATAACCTCATCAGGTGAAATTTAAAGGGAGAACGAGATTTTGACAGTTATTGCGGTTTTCAGAGAAAAAGCACTGAAGCCTGTTTCATACATGGGGGATTCCATTCATATAGGAGGTCTAAACCAAATTCTTAGGGCTTCCTAACAAAATTAAATGACTTAATGATAGCAGTTGCATGCTCTGAAGAATATTTTTTTTTAGAAATGTTCAAAAATCTAACCATGTATGGAGAGCTTTACCCTATACCTCAGTCTAGTTGACACCAGCACGGTTTTCTTCCAGGCTTTGGACAATCCATTGGCCTCAAGGCTGTTAACTCTGTATTGTACGTGAAAAGTCCCGCTTATGTGCATGGCCCAAAGCACCTTAAAGTGGAATTAAAATTGGTGAACGGGCAGCATGTTGAATGTAGAAGAGATACGCTTTGTCTCTTCTACATTAAAGCTACTTACCTGCCTGTCCACCCTTGTACAGTGAGCCACACACATGCAGCTCACTATAAAAAATTCAGCAATGCCAAATCTGACCGAAATCCCATGCATGAGTGGAAGTGATGTCATTCCCGCCCGGCCAATGACAGCAGCCAGCGATCAAGACATCAAAGATGACAGCGGCTTCACAGGGAGCTTGGGGCACCACATCGCTTGAGCCGAGCTGAGTACTGTTCCGCTTTAAGCTGGCCATACATGCATCGAAATTTGACCAGTTTAGCAGGGACCAACCAAATTGTGATGCATGTATGGGCACTGTGGTTGTACAAAAGTTGATCTACTGATCAACTTCTGTACAATAGCCCTGTTGGATTTTCCCCACTCGATCAGCTTCACAGGCTGTAACCTGTGACACTGATCAGTGTATTCTGAAGGTGGAGAAGACTCCCTGCCATCAGAATACAATAGCCCAACGGGGAAGATTCCTCCATCCACATTGAGTGTGTGGATGGGGGAATTGGGTCCGTTTTTTTTATTACACCTGCTGGTTGAATGAGTGTATCAGCTGCCTTAGAGTGGACAATGCATTGGACCGAACACATGGATAGAGGAAGCCTTCCAGAGCCAGACATTTGGGTATTACGCCCAATCCCTGCACCCTTAGACTTAACAAGCATTTAACCCCTGCAGTCTGGAATGGGGCAGATGTAGATTTTGTGTAATTTCTGGAGTTCAGCTTTAAAGCAGAAGAAGCTTGTTGGTGTGGTTAGCTTTCCGTTTGCTGTGCAAGTATGCCCAGCATATTTCTGTAACATTATGCATGTGATGAGATTGAGTGAATCTACAAAAGATCCCATGAAAGACAGGAAATTGTTAGGCATTGGGCATGGTCTTGTTTCATTGGTTTATCCTAATCACTGTGACTCTGGAAGAATGCACGGGATAATAATGGGGCTCACACTTTATTTCCTCCACCAGATATAGTCTGAAAAACTTGCATACAACTGGAACTTTCTCCACACTCCGCAGTGCAACATTCCTTATAGAGCCGAGAATTCTGCCATCACAAAACCAGCTCTGTGCTTTTAAATGGCACTCTTTAGTGTTTGTGTGTGTTCACAGAAAAGAGAATCATAAAAGGATTTGTAACACTGTGGGGAATTCATTAAAGCCGTAAAGTCTCCATAAAAGTTGAAAAAGTGCTTCCCTGCAGGTTTAAGTCATAATGAACTAGTACATTATGACAGACTTGCCTACGGATGGAGCCGTCCAGCACTGGGCTGTCACGGCTCTATCTGGTCCACAGCACTTTTATGTTAACCTGGCCTTCATCCCAGTTCCAAATCTTTGGCCGCTTGAATGGCTGGGCTGCGGTGACATCATGCATGCTTATGGGAGTCACTTCACTGCGGCACACAGAGCGAGCATGCATGGCTCAGATCGCATTATGACTGTCAGGGGGGGTCATGTATGACAGAAGAGACCTCTAGGGTCTCTTCTGTTATAAAGACCCTGCCTGTCGGGGTTTTTAAAGAAGCCAGTTTTACTACCGCTTTAACAACAATTTTCTGATGGTATTGCCCTTTTAAAATGGTCTGCTAGATTTAAAATTCCCCACTGCCTGTTTTGGTAGCTTTACCAACGTGTGCAGCTGATTGTGCTAGTTCCTAATAGTGCCACTTTTACTGCAACAAATTCAAAAATAATTATCTCCACAAAACTGGAGGTAATGAAGACCAAATCTAAGTGCCTGTCAGGCACCCTGCCAGGGTGCCTGTCACTGAACACTGTGTAGCAGGCCGCTTGTGTGCAACTGCTGCCCACTCTCCTCCCCACTAGTCACTGGTTGTATGGGCTGGTTCACATCATATATGGCGTGAGAAATGCGCGTTTCCCACACTGCATGGGAATGTGCTGCCCATGTTGGATGCGCACAGGTGCCATTAATTGTTAATGGCAGCCCATATGCATCTAACAAATGCACACGTGTCCACCAAAACGCATGGTACTGCATTGGCAGCCTATTGAATGGGCTATGAAAAACAGAGCATGAAAAAATGTGCGCATTTTGGTGTGTGAAATGGCTCTGAAGGACACCCTCAGCTTTGGATCTGACAACCTTCTAGTAAAAAATGATGCTGTCTGGATGGAGTTTGGTGGGGAAGCTGAGATACTAGCTTCCCCATCAGGTCTGCTGTCTCCTTGTGATTGGCATTGGGCAGATTCTTTAGCCAAAGGTAGGCTGTCCATTGGCTATGGATTCACCTACTGCCTATTTACCTGATCGGGGGCTAGTGTCAGGCTCCGCCCACTCAACTCACTGCACTGCCCATGTGGTCAGAGTATGCCTTCATTTACGTTGTGTGCCCCAGAGTCATGTACCTGTTTACAACCAACACGTGTCTTCGACATTCTTTGAGTTCCCCTGTATATTTAATTATGTTTTAATGAACAATATTCACAGAACAGGAATGTGTCTCTCTAATTATAATACAGATTTCAGACACTGAGCGGAATTCAATAAAGTTTTTTCCATACTTGATTGCCAGTGTGGCCCCTTCTATCACTTCGTCTCCCACACCTGTTCACCCCCTATGGACCAGAGCAATTTTAACATCTGCGCTATGGTCCTGTTTATTCAGCGATACCTTTGTCATTCTCTTTCTTGTCTGGGAACAATTTTTTTTTTCCGCAATCCTTTGACAATAAAACGCAATACAACTAAACAAAATGCACCTTTAGGTAAAAAATAGTGTTTGTTACTGCAGACAGGCAAAAAGTGTGCATTTCATCTGTAATTTATCCTGTTTAAACTAACACTAAAATTATGATTCCGGTACAAGCATTACAACGTTATCTACAAATGAAAGTGTTTTTTTTTTTTTTCTTGTTTTTTTAATGCACAATGTGTAAATGTGCAAAAATATCATGAAAAAAAATTAAGTTTAAATATTAATCGTTAATAAAATAGAAACAAAAAATATCAGCAGAAAACAATGGAGAAGGAGCATAAGGTGTAAAGTAAGGGTTAAACAGGGTAACATTTTATTTAAAAAAAGTATATAAAATGTATTATTATTATTACTTTATTGTATTATAATTGAAACATTTACAAGAATGAGCCATGCCACAACTCCCTTGCAACCATGGGTGTATTGTGATGGCACAACAGTTTGAGGGTTAGAACAGACAGTGAGGAAACATCATATTGGCCTTTCACCACCTGTTTAATGCCCTCTAAAGAATGAGTCACCACAGATTTCTTTTCAGAGGAGTGGTTATGAAACCCACATGAATGGGTCCTAACAGTTGTGCCTGGCTTAAAATAAAAAAAAATAAAAAAACTTGAAGACTATTATTATTATTATACCATATTTATATAGTGCCAAAAGGTTTGCTCAGCGCTTTACATTATAGTGGGAGACAGTACATGAGACATTACAGTAACAATACAATACACGAGGGGTTCGAGGGCCCTGCTCCTTGGAGCTTACAATCTAGGAGGGAGGGGATAGTGGTACAGGAGGAAATGGCTGTGGGGATGGAGTGGTAGGAGGAGTAGAGGAGATCGGCTGTTAGGTGAGGGCGGGGTAGGCTTCCCTGAAGAGATGAGTTTTCAGGGTGCGCCTAAAGGTGAGGAGGGTAGGTGACAGTCTGATGGATTGGGGTAGTGAGTTCCAGAGGATGGGGAAAGACCTGGAGAAGTCCTGGAGTCAGGCATGGGAGGAGGAGACCAGGGAACTGGAGAGTAGGAGGTCTTGTGAGGAGCGAAGAGTACATGTATTGCAGTCCAGCATTGTTCTGCTTTTCGTGTGCCCCTCTTTTCCTGTGCCACATTCTTTAATTGAGAACCAGCACATGCCCAGACACACTGTGGTTCTGTAGCTGAGACAACGGGGCAAATGTGCAATATTTTGCAAACGGGTCTTGGGATGGCTACCTCGTACACCCTAAGAGGCAGCTTGCGAAATGTCGCACACACATGCCATGGACTCTTTGGCATATATGCACTGGGGGGGGGAAGAAGGTGGCATAATTCTGGCTTAGTCTGTAACCAGGAGGTTAAAAAAAAAAAGCCTTTACAAAAAAAAAAGGTGTTACTTTTTTTGTGCAAAAGGGAGGGGGGTGGGGGATAGGAACTAGGGTAAGGCAGAGTTTGGAGGGGAAAGGAAGAGAGTGTAAAGATTTACTGTATCTCCCAGTCTTGCAGAGTCCAGATCAGATGGAGTCCCAGCCAGAGCAGCCATCAGTCTGCAGGACATTACTGTCTGTGTGCAGGGGGGGGGGGGGGGGGCACTGATTAGATTGTTCAGGGGGAGGATGTCTGAATTGTCACACATTGCACTGTTTGTCACAATGGCTAGAGACCGAATTCTAAAGAGTGTCTATGAAATCCAGGGACTGGATTATGTCCTTCTATTCTATGCAACCCTGTAAAGAGAAGATGTGTATACTTACAGTGAATTGAAAAAGTATTCATACCCCTTGAAAAATTTCACATTCTGTCATGTTACAACTAAAAATGTAAATGTATTTGGATTTTATGTGATAGACCAACACAAAGTGGCAATACTTTACAAGCTTCTGCAACCAAAAATATTAAGTGCGTTTAATATTTTTGGTCAAAAGGTGAACGTATCCTTTTAACCTTTTTGCATTTTATGGTCTTATTGCAGTTCCAGGTTTCACCAGCAGATGGTACCTTGATGCAAAGAGGCTCCCTAATCAAACAGGTTATTTTCCTGGATAGCTTTTTAATTTTTTTAATGAACAAATTGCAACTTCTGTTCACCTGTGCATATGCAGAGGTTTAACAAGACATGGGGGGGGTGGCTTTTTTTTTTTTTTTTGTGCTAAAAACTTCCTAGTTTGTTCCATAAAGCTAATTTACCTCTAGTTCCCCTACCTCCTGCTCTCTTTGATATGGATTGGTGTGGGACAAATGGTATATATTGTTGGGTTCCAAGGTTTTATAGGGGAACTAAACCCCTCCCATCCTTTTGCAGCCAAGGGAGCTACCATCTTATTCTCTGTTGGATCTGCATTTGTCATGGTGCTGCACGTGATCAATTATAACACCAGACATTTGATGGCTTGACAGTTCAATTGATGACATAAGCATCTATGACCGTTATCATTCATGGTGTGCCTTGGAAAACTTTTCTATAGGGGAGTTTAGTTCTGCTTTAAGAGCCCTGGGTGGTCTTCCCTCTTAGCCCTTCCAGGCTAATGCACACAATGTAATTGAACTACTATTGACTATATACAGTCCTTGCAAACAATCTTTTGACCTTTCTCCTGCTAGACTAAAGAAGACATAAACCACAAGTTGGATCGATATGGCAAGACCCATCCAATGGGCCCGTCACAGATGGCAGCAAGTCGCACAAACGGAGAACAGCAGCAATGAAACCCAGAGGTGTGCCTCAGTGCCACAATCATGCCTAAACTTCTGCAGAAATACCGACACGGGGAGCGCCACTCCTAAACATAGGGTTGTTGTCCCATACCTGGATCAGTTCAGGGATGAGTATGAAAAGCTAACTAAAGGCTATAAGAACAACAAGATCCGAACCACTAATTACACTCTACTGAACTTCATACCACGGAACCTATTCGAACAATTCCACAGGTAGGTTCCTGCACAGCCTGTTTGTTCAGCAGTTACTGCATACAAAGTTCCTGTGTATTCCTCTATTTTTTTATTCTTTCCTCTGCTTCATGTTTCATGAGCAGGCCAATGATTGTCACATCTGTATTGTATTTAATGTATATTGGAAATGCCATTCCTTATGTATGGAAAGTATTCTGCTACTTGTATAGAACCTGGTGCATGCCCACACCTTTCTAATGTCATTGTCACTTTTTGCTGACTGAGCCTCTTTACATAATACGTTTTGGATCATCAGGCAGAATGTTTGGAAGGCGGCCAGCTTTATAGTTAACACACTTGTTAAGCTGCTGGATTTGTAATATCAGAGCTCTGTAAGCATTGCAGATAGAATGACAAATATGGATACCTCAAATAACAAATATGGTCGCCTTAAATATATTTACAGCCACTTGTTACTATACAAGCGCCTTTGCTTGCTAGTCAAGAAAATAAAGCAGTATTAAACCCGAAAGCAAACAGTTCTTATGTTGCAGCTTACCAATTCTTAGACGTGATGGCTGCATTAATTTTCTTTTTGTAGACTGGCTTTCTTTTATTTTCATCTGATGATCCGACGAGTAAGTCTGTTTTCTTCAGAAGCATAAGCTCTCCAGGATGAGACCATCCATTTACCCCTTACAGGATTGTATAAAATGATTATCTTTTATTCATTTAAAACCTTCATACCAAAAGGAAAAAAAAAACTGTTTTCTGTGACTGATTATAAAGTCTGAGCTAGAGTTTGGCTTCAATTAGTTATCGTACTGAAAACTGCTAGTACACTCAAACCCCCCCTCCCCTCCTTAGCCTGACATTGCCCCCAGGGACACGCACCCGACGATCTCCGTGTCCTACAGACGCAGCTGATCACGTGATGAGGTAAAAGAACAATCACAGCGGCCTTTTACCATGTGATCAGCTATGTCCAATGACACAGCAGATCACGGAGTAAATACAGTTGCCGGTTATCGGCAGCACTTTCCTCACACTGTCACAGCATGAGGAAAGTACTGCCAATAACCGGCAGCTGTCACAGAGCAGATCGGCCCTGTTCATTGGGATCCTGTTCATCGCAGTGCCACCCATCAGCGCCCCCCCAGCAGTGCTGCCAGTGAGTGCCATCAGGCAGTGCTGCCTATCAGTGCCCATCATTACTGCATATCAGTGCCTCCTCATCAATGCCTACCAGTGCCACCTCATCAGTGTTACCTCACCAGTTCATGCTACCTCATCAGTGCTGCCTATCAATGCAGCCTCATCAACAACATCATTGAAGGAGAAAAATTACCTGTCTGCAAAATTTTGTAATAGAAACAAAGACAGACTTTTTTTTTGTTTAAAGTGCAAAAAAATAAAAAACCCTGTAGAGCTTAAATACCACAAAAAGAAAGCTCTATGTGTGTGAAAAAAATCTGATAAAAATTTCATATGGGTACGATGTTGCATGACTACGCAATTGTCATGCAAAGTGCGACAGCGCTGAAAGCTGAAAATTGGCCTGGGCAGGAAGGGGGTATAAGTGCCCGGTAAGCAAGTGGGTAATAACCAGTTTATACTTGCCTGCTCTGTGCAGTGGCATTGCACAGAGTTCCCTGAACCTCCTTTTCTCGGGTCCCCTGCTGATGTTCCTGGCTCTTCCTCTTTTCGATGTGCCACAGTGGGAAACTGCTTCCTATCGTGGCACACTTGTGGGCTCCATCCTGAACTGCTCTGCCTGCCCCAGCAGCCCATGCCCCTGCTGTCTGGTCATGGGATTTACCGTAACTGATTCTAGCCTCGGTATTAGCACTAGTATTTCTATTCTATTATACCAAAAATATTAAATTTTCTTTCACTTTCTTGAGAGGACAAACATGACAGGTACAGAGGGTGAATCTCCCTAATGGGGACACTGCAATAAAAATCTGACAGGTGTTCTAATCCCCCTCCACTCTATCCAAAAGGAAAAGAAAAATGTATTTTGTTATGCTTCAAAGTGTATCTCTGGGCAAAATGTGTTTTTTTTGTTTTTTTTTGTTTTTTTTGTTTTTTTTAAATTTTGATTAGAGTAAGGGAGGGTTAGACCCTTTTGCAGGTTTTTACTATAGTCTGTGTCCCTCTTGGCTACGTTCACTCTAGCGTTGTGTGCAGGCGGCAGAATGCCTCTGACAATTCTGCATATTGCAGCACATGGTGCTGTTCTAACGGGAGCGTTAGCGTCGCGGCAAAACAGACGCCTCTGGCCGAGTCAGGAGGCGTTGAAGCCTCCTATTCTAGTCTAGTCCCGGCCGGCGTGTGCGGTTGCGGGGCGTTTGCGGAGCGGTAACACCATTCAAACTTCATTATAGGCGTTTTTAACGCTCGGCAAACTCCTAGGAACCGCCGGTAAACCGCGCATGTGGTGTTTGCGGAGTGTTTGCCGAGCGGTAAAAAACGCTCCACAAACGCCGGACCAACGCTTGCCAAACGCTATAGGGGCGTTTGGCAAGCGTTGGTAAAACAGTCAAGTGTGAACGAGCCCTAGGGGAGATTCAATGCTCTATTTGTAAAGATGACCATAGTGCAAGAAAAACAACTTGAGGGGAAATCTCAGAATTGTCTACAGAACAAGACTTGCAGAGAACTCTTCTAATGGGGACACCTGTCTAAGAGGAGAATTCCCCTACTCCACCTTCCTTCCAGTAAGGTCGGCCATACATGGGTCGATTTTCGAACGATTTTTCTTTCGAAAATTGGACCTAAGAATAATCGGGGGATTTTTGCTCTTTTAGTGGGGCAATGGCACCGGCCGATTTTCATGGTTCCTCCCCATTTCGTTTATCGTGTATGCTGGAAAATGCGTGAAAATCTACCGATTTTTCAAAATCATTGGTGGCACCATCGGATTACAGAACGAACTATATTTTCAATCGAAAAATCGTTCAGAATTCGACCCATGTATGGCCTGCTTAATTCCCTGTTGCATCTCTGCTATCAGTCATGTGAGTTCTAAGGTTTTGTATCTATAAGGGCTCGTTCACACTTGACTTATTTCTAACTCTTGCCAAATGCCCCTATAGCGTTTGACAGGTGTTAGGCGTTTGGGAAGCGTTTTTAACGCCCTGCGTGCTTTTTTGAGGCTTTTGATTGTGGTGTGGTTTTAATGCTTGACAAACGCCTATCAAAAGCCTCAAAAAAGCGCACAGGGCGTTTGGGGAGTGTTTGGGAAGCGTTTTTAACGCTCCTCAAACGCCTAACACCTGTCAAACGCTATAGGGGCGTTTGGCAAGAGTTAGAAATAAGTCAAGTGTGAACGAGCCCTTATAGATACAAAACCTTAAAACTCACATGACTGATAGCAGAGATGCAACAGGGAGTTAAGCAGGCCATACATGGGTCAAATTCTGAACGATTTTTCGATTAGAATCGAAATGCTAACGCTTCAGTGTGAACAGCACTGTGTGCTGCCATGTGCAGAATTTTCATAGGCGTTTAAGAAGTGTTAAAAACGCTTCCCAAACACCTGTCTGATGCCTGCTGACAAAGCTAGTGTGAACGTAGCCAAATAGTTTTCTGCCAGTATGGTCAAGTGAATCCGGTTGGGTAAATTTACTAAACTTGGAGCACTCAGAATCTGGTGCAGCTGCGCATGCTATGCAATCAGCTTCTGACCTCAGCTTGTTCAATTAAGCTTTGACAATAAAACCTGGAAGCTGATTTTGCACTCTTCAGTTTTAGTAAAAAAAACCCAGTGTGATATAAATATATGCATGCTACATACTGTGTAAGTGGAACACTTGCAGGTATTGCTTACAGAGATGTAAAGTTTCCAGAAATGTTAAAGCCATGAGAAAAAAAACTTTTTTTTTTTTTTTTTTTTGCTTGAAAAAGGGAGATTTTCAGAAAAATGTAAAAGTAATACATTCAGTGTGGTGTAGCTTTTGCAAATTGAGAAAGTCATGTTGTTACATTAGAAATGTGAAATGCAGTGTATATAAAAGGTTATGCTTGAAATAAAAGTACAGCTTATTCAGTAAATAACCTAAACTTGCTTTTTTTAAATTTGTAAAGATCCAGAAGCAGCACTTTCATTCTGGTTCTCATTTACTTCCATAAAGTATTTTTTAACCACTTCATAAGCGAGCACTTTTACCCCCTTCCTGCCCAGGCCACATTTTTAGCTTTCAACGCTCTCACAGTTTGAATGACAATTGCGCGATCATTTAACGCTGTACCCAATCTATATATTTATCATTTTTGTTCACACAACTAGGGCTTTCTTTTTGGTGGTATTTAATCAACGCTTGGGTTTATTTTTTGCTAAATTGACAAAACAAGACCAAAAATGTAAAAAAAAAACAAGTTTTTCTTTTTTTCTGCTAAAGTTTGCAAATAAATAACTGTTCTTCATAAATTTAGGCCAATATGTATTCTGCTACTTTTCTTTGGTGAAAATAACCCAAATCAGTATTTAATATTTAGTCTGTAGGAAAGTTATAGCGTTCACAAACTATGAAATATACTGTATATCTGAAAATTGATCAGTCCTGAGGTACTGACGGCCAATCTAATTTCTTGAGGCCCAGAAATGTCAGAACAGTACAGATATCCCCCAAATGTCCCCTTTTTGCAAAGTAGACAGTCTGAGGTAATTTTTTTGTCAGAATTGTTTGGAAAATGACATTTTAAATTATTTTCACAAATTATTCTTTTTTTTTTTAACATACGGTCACCAGTGCAGTACAGCGTCATTATATAACTGGTCTGGTGGTGATCAGGGACACTGACTTTTTTTTTTTTTTTCATATTCTACTATGACCAGAGTAGTGTAATTTTGCCATCATAACATTGTGCTACTTTGAGGAAGTGATCAGTATTATTTTTACACATTATGATTGCTTATAGTCAAGGATTTGATTCATTCAGGTTTTTTATTGTGATTAGCTGTGATTTGGCCATGGCTAATCACATGACACAGATGGGCTGTGATTGGCCCAGTCTTTACATGTGATCATTGTGACCAATCACAGCTAGTGACACAATTGTGTACAATGGATGGCATGAAAGGAAGCTATCCATTGTTTATCATGTGACCTGCTGTGATTGGTCAGAGCAGGTCACATGCTACTGGTAAGGGGCCAGTAGACAGATCTGTCATCAGCTGTGTTCGAGGCACACAGCTGGTTACAGATCTCACCACAGGGGAGGATGTCATAATACCCACCTGGATCGAGAACAGTCCTGCTCGGCTGTCATTCTGTTATTGGCCGAGCGGGAACAGGTTAATGTCTGTAGTACACCTCTGGCATGCAAGGGTGTATTCTATCATCCTTGTAGCATTTGGAAAAGACTATTTCTTCTCACATTGTTTGCAAATTGTATCTTTGCTCTCAGCAGAAATTGCACTGTGTTGTTTCCAAACTCTAAATGTTGGTCTCACCATTTTACTGTGAGAAGGTAAAGAAAAATAAATTTACTGACCAGACTATAGGTAAACATTATGCTGTGATGGTGGAGAATAATGTAATGGCTATAAAGATAAACTAATTTTTCATACAAATGTATCTCATCTGTCATTTAAGGCCTGAGGTAAGGACAGAAACTATAGTCTAATATATCCCGAAAATCACCCAACTGTAGGAGGTACAAGATGGAGCCCACAAACAAACTAAACTGGAACCTTTCCCCTGCAGTGCCCCCTAGTGACAGAAATGCATTCAGTAGTACAGTGTTACTTGAATTGTATTACAGGATTTCTTGTCTTCAGCTGAGAGAACTTGCAATAATTTAAAACTGTACATAAAGTGTCAGAAATCTTTCATCAAGGTCTTCATGTTCTATAATGTGACTACCATGTCATAAATATTTTCTTTAGCATTGTAAAATAACATATTCTAAACTCCTTTTTTCTTTTTATTTCTTTTTTTTTTTTTAATTTTTCTGGAAAAAACAAAAAATGGCTTTGAAAAAAAATAGAAAAGCAACTGTGTTTTTCCTAATTTTTCTGTTCCCATCTCTAATCGTGCCTCAAAAAGATCACAGTACTCTGCCTGACAATGTCTTCATCCTTCTTTCTCCTTAGACCAGCACCATCTTTGTTCAGCCATTATCCAGGGTTGGCACCTACTTACTGAGCTAAGATGCTGTCCTAGGGGCGACATAGTCATGCAGATTGTGTTAACAGTGTATTCATGTTATCTTACGCAGATCATCCCCCTGTTGTTGCCTCTCACCTTGTTACAATGTACAGTCTGAGTGATTAATACTTTTGGGTGGAACAGCTGAGAAAATACTTTAACTTTGCCTGCAACAGAATGATATTATAAGTCGCTTAGATTGCACCCCTTATGATGAGCCACCGTGCTTTACATTTTGTCTTATGAGGGAAACTTTTTGATCCTAGATTGTACGCCCCTTGAGGGTTAGGGACTGATGTGAATGTACAATATATATATGTAAAGCGATGCGTAAATTGACAGCGTTATATAAGTACCTGAAATAATAATAATAATTTACTTTAAAGGATAGCTGTATAAATAGTATAATGAATAAATCATCAGGAAGTCTGCAATGAGCTGACTTATGCAGAATTCTGGTCATCCTGAGACACTTACCGTCTTTTCTGCAGCTCGTACACAGCCGGTGGCCATTATGTAAGCAGCAGGCAGAGGAGGCTGAAACCATGCCAGCAGCATCCAGAATGCATGAGTGGAAGTATTTATTTACTAAAAGCATGGTAGCTTTGGGATACCTGATGCTAGATTTTTGTTTTTTTCATATCATACAACACTTCTTTGAAGCCCAACTCCAGGAAAACAAAGGTCCTCCCTTGCAGGGGGGCTCCACCAACACCGCAAGCCTCAACTGCACTTTATTAGACAGAATAGGAAGGGTTATAACCCATGTAATGTTTATTTTTGCCATCTGAGTCCCATTGCAGAGGTTTCCCTTTACTTCATGGCCCATAGCCAATCAGGAAGTGGGAGGAAATCTCCGTAAATTAAGGAATTCTCTTGGAGACCCCCAGGTCACTAGAACTAGTGTCCCCATTGGAAGATTTCCCCTCTTATTACTTTACTAGGGACAACCCAAAATGTGGGATTTTCTTTTACGTCCACTTTCAATGCTAATGGTAACCAGGGCAAATAGAGAGGGTGAATCTCCTTAACAGGGGACACAGACTGCAATAAAAACTGACAGAGGTTCGAATCCACCTCCCCTCTATCCAAAACTAAGAAATAAAAGTTTTGCCTTCAGTTACTCTTTGAAGTGGTAGTAAAGTCTTGTTTATTTCTTCCTGCAGGTAAGCTTCTAATAAAGTATCAAAAATGATTATCTCCTAAATGTACACCGTTTAAGAGAGATTCTGGCGAGCAGCCGGGGACATCACTAGAGCATGCGCTCTGAAGGAAAGGCGTGCCGTATCTTCAGAGCTGTGTGCTGTGGCTGAGACTCCTGCACACATGTGCGGGAGTGGCATTATCACGGCTCGCCCATTCAATCGGCCACAGCCCACGAACCAGTACGGGAGGCCTGATGAAGCCTCTGCAGTGGTGACAGGGTGCCGCTGGAAGGCTTCATTTTCAGGCAAGTCCTTCATAATGTGATAGTATGTGATGCATACTTGCACATTATGCTTTTGCCTTGCAGGGGGAAACTTTTTTTTTTCTTTTTTTCCAAATAGTTTACTACTGGTTTAACTGATCTTCTGCCCCTCCAGCAAATGGCATCTCGGACAGTGGATTTTCCCCCTGCATCAGTGCATCCAATGCAGGGCTATGCATGGTGCTTGCTGATGTCAGAGGACCTTGGAGGTCCAGAGTTTAGGGGAGAAGAGGCTACAGGGGGACATTTCCAGCAGCGCAGAGGAGCCTGCAGAAGTGGGGTATCGGGAAATTAAAACTGCTGTACTCCTCCATCTAGTCATAAGCAAGCAGTTATTTGTCGTGGCGCAGCCCCACTTCCTGGAATTCAGCATTAATGTAAACCTGTGATGAAAATTACATTGGAAGATGAGCAATTAGATTGAAAGGCAGATGTCTAAAGAATCCCTGCCTGAAAAATGGATATAGCCCTGTTTACACTTTATACTGATGCTGAACAAACAGGCCTATAGCTTTAATACGCGTTGCTTGGCACATTTGACACAAATGTCAAACACTCCCCAAACACCCTATAAGTGTTTGACAGGTGCTAAAAGCATGTTAAAATGCACCCCAGACGCCTACTTTTTTTTTTTTTTGTGTGTGTGAACATGGCCTAACCCGCCGCAAATGTGTGCTGGTTTCTTTACCAAACACTTGAATGGAAGAAAATTGAGATGCTTCAACTCTCTCCATCCTTGACATGTACCTTCAGTTTTTGAAATGCCACAACACAATGCAAAGACTTCATGTTTTGATAACGTGAACAGCTCTGTGCACTGTTCATATTATCGATACAGATAGCTTTACTAAGCATTTGAGGACTGTTAAAAACCCTCCTTAAATGCCTGCTTTTAATGCCAGTCTGAACAGGACCTAATTCTTATCAGCACGTCTTTATAAAGTCGTAACAGGGGGCTGGCCAGTCTTTGCAACTACTGGAAGTGTTGTGAAGATTTGCAGGTTAGACCTTTTTTGGCTTTTGTGGTACCATGAGACTCCTGCAGACTTGAAAATGTGATTGTAAGCACCACCTATGTACCTTCAATTATTCCTTTTAGCTTGACTTACAGTTTGATTTTCAGTATTTTAGCAAACCTACGTATATACACATTTACTGAGAAAATAGAATGTTCCCAATTTTTTATTTTTTTGTTTCAGAGCAGCCAACCTGTACTTCCTTTTTCTGGTCTTCTTGAACTGGGTGCCACTGGTGGAAGCTTTCCAGAAGGAGATCACTATGCTCCCCCTGCTCGCCGTCCTCACCATCATCGCTATCAAAGATGGACTGGAAGACTATAGAAAGTATAAGCTGGACAAGGTCATCAACCATTTGTTGACTCAGGTGTACTGTAGGTATGTTGATTGCAGTTTCTACATTGGTTTGCCCTGGAAGGTGGAATGGTTTCCTTCAAACGAGCCTTTTTCACATTGATCAGTTTTTGATACGCTTTTGGTGCTTAAAAAGCAGAATAAAAATGTATGAAAAATGTATCCCTTTAAACCCTACGGAACTCTTCACACCAATGCGCTGCAGGTTTGGTGCATGGTTGAGCACCCCTGCCATAGGGCATAGTCCATCTCAGGAGCAAGCAGCTGAGGGTGGGCTACATTCCTACAGTGGGACCATAGAGAATGGACGTAGCCACCTTCTAACTGGAAGTCGGAAAAACTGCAAAGAAAAAGAATTTGGAGGAGGCTGTGAACAATAAAAGGGACTTTGAGTTAATACATACTAGAGTAGAATTTTTTTCTTCTTTTAAACCAGAGTTTAGCGTCTCTTATCTTGTTTGAATAGAATCCTTAAAATTCTGTCCAAGGTGCATTGTCTGTTTATTCTTTTGGAGGAGCCAGGTTATCCTGCGATGGCTGATTAGTTGCTCTTGCCGGCTCTTCCAGATGCTGATGTGAGCAGTTTGTTCAGAGTCTCTGATGACACGTTCATTATTCTGCTGAGCTGGTTAAGTAAATTGAGTAGAAGGAGAACACAAGTACAGAGTAAACCGTCCATGAAGGCCTCCCTGGGTAGGAGCTCACCTCTGTGTGACATGAGGTTGTGGGGTTGGCGTTTGCTTCAAGACCTTTCCAATAGCTGAATACAGTTTGTTTCAGAAATGTTAGAAGCCCCTTTCATTCTTTAGTGACCTGTAGTATAGCTATTGTGAGTGCTAAACCCTTCTTCAGCCTCTGCTTACTAGGAGCTGAAACTGAACTCCATCCTTCCCCGCAGTCTTGTACAGTTGTACAGACTTCTTTCCTGTACTGAGATTGCTTAATGTGATTGCACTGCACACTGTGAGCTTAGAATCTGCAGCAAGTCATATGTAGCCCACCTCATTTTATGACTGGCTTGTCTAGCCCTTTCCTCTCCAGCCTGACTGTCCCTGGCCTTCCTCTTTCTTTCTTGTATTTCAGTTCTTTTAACCATGGAGGCTTAGCATCATATGTGAGCGCTACATAGAGCTGTCTTCATGCAAATACAGTCTGAATAGAAATGCCCACTCCTGCAGACTGACATCCACCCATCAAGACATTTTTGGTATTTCCATAACTCCTCTCAGGGGCCAGGCCGTTGCTTGCATCAGAGCTAAGAACTCTTGAGAGGGGTACTGAAGCAGGGTGTTGTGATGTTTTCAGAAAATGATATACTGCAAGCCTCTATTAGTGGTCATAATCTGCTTGCATTGCCTAGAGAAGCACAGAGACCCAGTGGGTCTAAAAATCTATGCAATGAAAATGGATAGGTTTTGTTTTACTTTTTTAGCAGGTTGATGAGGGGGGAGGCAGGAACTGTGGAAGGCAATACATAAGCAGCATAAGCTTTAGTTTAAAGGCCAAGTTCACCGATTAAAATAAATGCACATATTTTGCAATAGACGCAGTCAGTGAGGCTCAAGATTGAGCCTGTGTGAATGCCCCCATGGAAAGCTGCTTTCTATGGGGGCACTCTGCGGAGGGAAGGATCCAGGAACACCAGCAGGGAACCAGAGAAGAGGAGGTTCGGGGCTGCTCTGTGCAATTCCATTGTACAGAGCAGGTAAGAATAAACCTGTTTGTTTTTTTTTGTTTTTTTTAAAGTGGTAGTAAACTCCGCATTTTGATTTTTACCTACAGGTAAGCTTATAATAAAGCTTTACCTGAAGGTAAAATGAATATCACCTAAACAATCACAGTTGAGGAGATATTCTAGTGAGCGTCAGCCGATGACATCACTGGCACATGCGCTCTGAAGGAATGGCATACTTGTGTCATTCCTGCAGAGCTGTGTGCGGTGGCCTAGACTCCCACGCATGTGCGGAGTGACGTCATTGCGGCTCGGCGATTCAAGCGGCTGCAGCCTCGGACCTGGAGGGAAGACCAGGTAAAGATGGAACCCTCTGCACATTGACAGCACTGCATGGAGGGCTTCGTTTCAAGGTAAGTCTTTGATAATGTGCTAGCATGCGGTGCATTATGATATTGCCTTGCAGGAGGAAACCTTTTTTTTTTTTTTTTTTCTTTTTTTTTTCTTCTTTGTGATTTAGAAAACCAAATGCTATTCTGTTGTGGGTTTAAATTTTACTTTACTTGGCTCCCTCAGGCCTGAAATTTCATTATATTTTGGATTTTTCTTTCTCTCAGGAAGGAGAAGAAATATGTAGAGTGCTACTGGAAAGATGTTAAGGTGGGGAATTTTGTCAAGCTCCATTGTGACGAGGTTATCCCTGCTGACATGGTGCTGCTACACTCCTCAGATCCCGATGGGATTTGTCATATAGAGACATCGAGCCTTGATGGAGAAACAAACCTGAAACAGAGGCAGGTGGTGAAAGGAAGTGTCATGGTAATTTCTACGCTTGTTTTGTCTAACCCATTCATCTGTTTATGTTTATGATTGATTGTTGTACCTTACTGAGCTCTGCATATCCGGTCCAGCGATTTTTCAATATTCAAAGGTGCTTATTGTTCGATAAATACTTTATATAGCTATTGACTGTTCATTTACAGAAGGATTCCAGGTACTGCTATATTATACACAGTTACGTTATTCCAGCTTGTATCAATGTATCCATGTATATCCTGTACTTGGCTGATGCCCCTGGAAATCACTGAAGTAGACGTCACTCCTCCAGTGATCTCCACTTGCATCCTGGTCTCGTGCTGAGCGGCCAGCCTCGATGCATTCTGAACACAAGAGGTTGGTCGCTCAGTATAGTCGCCATTCAGAGAATGCCTTGCATTTTCTGATTGAATGCAAAGCGTTCTTTGAGTGGATGAGGTGGAGTGCATGACATCACCACCCTGTCTCTCAGGGTGGTGGTGTCAAAGAACACTTTGCATTCATTCAGAAAATACAAGGCATTCTCTGAATGGTGCCTGTGCCGAGCAGCTGATTCCTATGTTTAGAATGCATCAGGCCAGCTGCTTGTTGTGGGACCCAGAAGTAATTGGAGATTGCTGAGGTAGTGGTGTCTACTTCGGTGGTTTCCAGCTTATAGGGGCATCAGCCAGGTATGGCATATACATAGTTACATTTATACCGTGTATTTCTTGTATTTTCTTTGTAAAGCTCTTTTGAGAAGCTACCTTTAAAGGCATTATATAAAATGTTTTTTATTATTATTATTAGTCCAAGCTGGAATAGAGTTATTATATATAATATAGTCATGCCTGGAATCATTCTTCAACAGAGAAAAAAATAGTTGAATTTAGGGCTTCACTTGTGCATCTGGAGTGGTGTGCAGGCAGACTGTGTTAGTCAATGGAGACTCACCTGCACATCTGAGATTGCCAGACATGCTGGGACAGGTGCCTGGCCCCCAACTAACAATGGGGGACATTTTATCAAAACTGTAGCAGACAGAATGTGGAGCAGTTGTGCATGGAAACCAGTGAGGATATATTTTCAGAGTTTAACTGAACAAGCTGAAGATGATTGGTTGATTTGGAACCATGCTCCCATCAATGCAGGCCTGTAATACCAGCTGTCTGCACACAAATCCGCACTACTCCAAGTTCAGAAGTGACAGTTCTTGCAAAAGCCAGTTGGGCCTCTGACTCAGTGTGCATGAGCCCTTAAATGCTTTTTTTTTTTTTTTTCTTGTGCTGCGTTCTTATTTTTATTCTTTAGGACTTGCACTGTAACTGATGTTTGGAGTATGTGTGATGTTTGCTGTGTCCATGCAGTATCACAGCAGCTGACTAGGCTAGGATTTGCCATTTCATGAAATCAGATTGTTGGTACAGATTTAATTGCCCAAAAGTTATGGGTGATAACAAATGTAGGAAAAAATTGTACATAGAGAGAATTCTGAAACCCAGGGACAGGAATGGACAAAAAGCTCAAGGAAACCACTTCAGATCCCAGGACAGCTATATACCATGGCCAAAAAAAAAGACTACAGCTAGTGAGTAATAATGACTTTGAGGCAGTCACATTTTGGCTTACTATGAGATGAAGATGAATAGTATGGGTTTTGGATACACATAAAGGTTAGCCATGTGATTGACCCTGCGACTTTCAGCACTGGCTGATTGACCTATAATAGTTCAACAGGTAGAAGGAATGTAGAAGCCTACAGCATCACTGAGAAATCAGCCTATTGACATGTGAACTGTAAATGTAAGTCCACTAAAAATAAAACCTTTTTTTTTTCCTAGCTTTGGATAAGTACAGATACAATTGTTTGTTGGGTTTTTACTGCAATCTGGTTGAACTTCATTTTCTATCCCTCTAAGTATAATCTACGCAAGGATACAGCAAGTGCTGACCAGTTTTGTTACTTGGAGCATTCCAGAGAAACTGATTAAAATCAATAAGTGAGCTACTGTTGTCCAGACATCGCTGCAACTGTGCTAAATGTGATACTAAACCCAGGACCCTTCATTCACTATATCTGGTCTCCCACAGTACACAGAACATGGAAGTGCAATTATTTTAGTAAATATAAACTGTTAAATACCTTTTCTCATGAGCTGTTAGAGCAGTCTTGTGACATGCACTCTCCCAAGAAAAAAACAACAACTCAACAATACACACTAAACTGAGCATGTGCAGAATGGCTACGGGTTCAGTCTGTCTTATCAGGAGATAAGATGTGAACATTTGAACAAGAGGAGAGGCAGAGAAGACCGGATCAAACAGCCTTTTTACGCAGTGCAGAAGATTAACCCCTTAGGTTCCACCGTGAATATAATGAGCCTGCTTTACTGCATATACAGACTGATTTTACTGTTGTGGGTTTAGTAACACTTAAAGTCAAAGTTTACTTGAGTTACGTGAAACTAAATTTCTTGCAATCCGCTACAAAATGAAGAATTGCCTCACCCTGAAATTGGGTAGCAAAGGCTTTTTGTTATAACGATAATGTCATTCCTTTGCTCCCTCATCCTGTATGGAAGCTTCCAGTGTTAAATGGGCAGCGTTCCTTAATACAGCAGAGCCTGACTGGCCTGTAGTGCTGCTTCTCCCTCTGTCAGTGTGAGGACTGCTGTACAGGGAATTAGGGAGATGATCTAGATATAGATTTATGCATAATACATTTAAACATGTTATTGAATCCAAAGAATTTATACACATTCATTTATTTATATGTAATCGGGCTTTAATTTGATTTCTGTGTGATAATCAGTCCAGAGAGCTCCTTCATAAAGTGTAGATGTGTCTGTTTCCTGCGGCCTCTATGGTGTAACATTCTTTTTTTCATGGCTTGATGTGTCATCAGCATCTTCCAAGGCAGGTTTGAATCTGACTTTGATTAAGTAATTCCTCTTTTGTACAGGAACACTATATCAGGTTTTCTGTATTGAGAGACTACAAAGGGCTTACAGGGTGGGTATTTTTTAGAATGACTCTCCTGCATTACAGACACTTAAAGTGAAACTTCACTCTCTCAACAATATTGACTATTTTTAATCCTTATGTTGCTAGCATTAGTAAATCGATAGGAGAGAATATCATATTCAGTTGTGTTAACCTTCTTTTTTTTTTTTTTTTTTTTTTTTTTACATTTCTTCAGTTACTTCCTGGATTTCACCCCTAGGCAAATTATATCATACATTCCAAGAGTCTTTGGGAGGTGAAGCAGTATTTCCTTGTATGTATTTCAGGGCTACATTTTAATTTGGACAGGAATTTGTCTTTACCCTCCACCCAAAACTGAAAGAAATATGTTTGGTTATAGGTTTAAATTATCAGAATCCTGTGCCATTTACTTTTAAATAAAGTAAATGTAAGAAAAAAAACGCTTTTTTTTTTCTCATGTGAAAAAATAACAGGATTACCTTTTTGTTTTTTGTTTTAGGATTGTGAGTTTGAGCCTGAGAAGTTTTCAAGCAGAATACAGTGTGAAATGCCCAACAGTGACATTGGCAGGTTCAAGGGATTCCTGTAAGTACTTGTACAATGTAGATTATTTACTATATAAAAAGGAGGACCATATTTATTAAGGATCCAAAGATACCAAGTATTTTCACCAGTGCTCCGGATACCTCAAACTGATACTTTGTTGTGCGATTTGCATCAATACAAAATGTGTTGATGCAAATTGCAGTGCAAAGAATAACGTGATTTGAACAAGAATGCATTACTTGTTTAAATCACTTGCAGTTTCCCCACTGCTCCTGTGTGAACCCCCTGTGGTTTTCCTTACTCTCAGTACAGGGATGACCGTACAGGCTAGTTGGCTTTTGATTGGTCAGCACCACCATGGTGCTGACCAGTCAGAAGCTGTCAAGCCCGTACTGTCATCCCTGCAAGGAGAGGATAGAGAGCCCAGCTTTTCCTTCTGTGACAGCATGTGATTGGGGCAGGGAGATTTCCCACACGGCTCTTGTGTGAACTCGGGCTATGACAAGTGCAGGAATTACATTATTATTATTATTATAAAGTATTTATATAGCGCCAACAGTTTGCGCAGCACTTTACAATATAAGAGAGACAGTACAATTACAATAGTTTCAGTACAGAAGGAATGTGAGGGCCCTGCTTGTGGAGCTTACAATCTAAAGGAAGGGGGAGGTGATACAAAAGGTGATAACTGTGGGGGATGATCTGGTGGAGGTGATTCAAGTACAGTTCTTAGGTGGAGGTGGGGTAGGCTTCCCTGAAGAAATGAGTTTTCAAAGATCGCCTAAAGGCAGACGGTGGGGGCTGACCGGACATGCTGTGGTAGGGAGTTCCAGAGGATGGGAGAGGCTTTGGAGAAGTCCTGGAGGCGAGCGTGGGAGGAGGTGATGAAAGAGCTAGAGAGGAGGATATCATGGGAGGAGCGGAGTGGGCGATTTGGGCTGTATCTGTGGATGAGGTTGGCGATGTAGCTAGGGGCAGTGTTGTGGATGGCTTTGTAAGCTGTAGTTAGTATTTTGAATTTTACATGTTGGGTTAGTGGAAGCCAGTGGGGGGATTGGCAGAGAGGGGCAGCAGTTGCTGATCGGTTGGTAAGGTGTATGAGTCTAGCAGCAGCATTCATAATAGACTGAAGTGGGGATAGCCTGTGTAACGGTAGACCAGTGAGGAGGGATTTGCAGTAATCGAGGCGGGATATAACCAAGGCGTGGATAAGTTGTTTTGTGGTGTCTTTGGTCAGGAAGGGGTGGATTTTGGATATGTTCCGGAGGTTAAGGCGGCAGGATTTAGCCAGTGAGTTGATGTGGGGCCCAAAGGAGAGGTCAGAGTCTAGGATTACGCCTAGCATCCTGGCATGAAGGGAAGGACCAATGGTTGTGCTGTTGATCTTAATGGTAAAGTCATGAGTGGGGGATCGGGGAGGAGGAAATATTACTAGCTCAGTTTTGGAAAGATTGAGTTTAAGGTAGTGATGTGACATCCATGCTGATATGTCACTTAGTAGATTTGAGATACGTGAGGAGATTGAAGGGGTGAGCTGGGGAGTGGAGAGATAGATCTGGGTGTCATCAGCATAGAGGTGGTATTGGAAGCCATGGGAGGTTATCAGTTGGCCCAGGGAGGAAGTATAGAGAGAGAAAAGGAGGGGCCCAAGAACAGAACCTTGGGGTACCCCAACAGGAAGAGGAGCAGAGGAGGAGGAGTTGTATGTGACACTGAAAGTGCGCTGAAAAAGGTAAGAGGAGAACCAGGAGAGAGCAGAGTCACGGAGCCCGATGGAGTGGAGTTGACTGAGGAGGAGTGGGTGGTCGACTGTGTCAAAGGCAGTGGAAAGGTCAAGGAGTATGAATATGGAGTAATGGCCGTTGGTTTTAGCAGTTAGTAGGTCATTAGTGAGTTTTAGTAGGGCAGTTTCTGTGGAATGTTGTGGGCGTAAGCCAGACTGTCGGGGATCAAGAAGGTTGTTGTCGTTGAGGTAGCAGTTCATACGGTTGTGAACAAGGCGCTCGAGAAGCTTGGAGGCAAACGGGAGCAGGGAGATGGGTCTTAAGTTATTCAAACAGGTGGGGTCCAGCAAGGGTTTTTTGAGTATGGGGATAACTAGTGCATGTTTAAGTGGGGAGGGAAAGGTGCCCATGAAGAGTGAGAGGTTGAAGATGTGGGTTAGAGAGTTTAGGATAGAGGCGGAAGGAGGTTGCAACAGTCGTGAGGGGACAGGGTCCAGGGGACAGGTGGTGAAGTGGGCCTTGAAAAGGATATCGGTAACTTCCTTGGTGGTAACAGGGTCGAAGGAGGAGAGTGTTGAGTTTGGTGTTGTGCCTTGTATGTTGGTTAGAGGAGGAAGCTTGACACTGGAGATCTCATCACGAATTGTGTTGGTCGTCTTCTTGAAGTGACTGGCAGTCTGCTGTGCAGTAAGTAAGTTGGTGGGTGGAGGCAGTGGGGGAAGGAGTAAGGAATTAAGGGTAGAGAAGAGTTGACGAGGATTGGATGAGAGGGTTTTGATGAGAGTGTTATAGTAGGTTTGCTTAGCAGCATGGAGGCTGGAGTTGTATTTGAGAAGAGCGGATTTGTAGAGGGTAAAGTCTTTCAGGGATTTAGTTTTACGCCATGCTCGCTCAAGAGTGCGGCTGCGTCTCTTGAGACTTCTGGTGTCATCTGTCTGCCAGGGTTGTGACAGGCGAGGCCTGGTTCTGCGTGTAGAAAGAGGAGAAAGAGCGTCCAGGGAGGATGATAGATAGTTGTAGGCAGATGTGGCCAGCTCTGGGCAGGACAGGGGTGCAATTTAATCAGAGGCGCTCAGTAGTGGAGTGGAGAAGGTCAGGGCTGAGGTAATGGAGGTTTCTACAGGTAACTGTTTGCTGGATGGAGGCATGGGAGGTAGGAGGCAGGGAGAGTGTGAAGCTGATAAAGTTGTGATCAGAGAGAGGAAAAGGGGTGTTAGAGAGGTTACAGGCATTCCTGTTCAAATTGTATGCTATTCTTTGCGGTGGAAATATTTGGTACTCGGTATTGGTGAGTACTTAACTGAAAGTATCAGAACTCATAGTTGCTGATCAGAAAGGGTATCGGTGCATCCCTAATATTTATTGAATTTGTATGCTGCATACTTAGTATTCATAGACCCCAAGCGCATCTCCTAAAACCCTACCCCATTTTGTAAGTCCTCAGTTTTTTACAGGGTGCTATACAGGTCGGGGTCATGGAACTTAGATTCCGAAGGCCCATCATGTCGTGTGGTTGTGTTTTTTGTTTTTTTTTTTTTTGTTTTTTTTCATTCTGTAGCTTTCAACTTGGGGAGTAGCATGTAAACGCTTTCGTTTTTGCTTACATGAAATACCGAATTTGTACATACTTTTCTTCAAACACTTCAAAGCAGAACTGTCTCTTCTGCAATAAAATGCCCCTACTTGCTCGCTCACCGTCTTCTCTGGCACTGTAAACTGAGCTGCACATGCACAGCTCGGTTTACAGTGCCAGGCCGGTCGCTAAGTGTCAGGATTATGCGCAGGAGTGATGCCATCCCATGCTGACCAAGAGGCTGGAAGACTGGAGCAAAGAAGCATATGCTGGTGTAGGACCATTGAACAGGTATTAAACCTTTAGTTATGCTCTAAAGCAGCAATGGGCAAACTACGGCCCGCGGGCCGTATACGGCCCGGCGGACCTTTTAATCCGGCCCGCGGAGCTAGGCTCCTCTCACAGTCCGCCCTGAAGACCAGTGTAGCATGAAAATCTGTCTCCTATGAGGATCTACAATACACCTACCATTCAATTTTTAGACTAATAATTTCTTTGTGAGTGGGCAAACATTCAAGATCAACAGGGGATCAAATACTTATTTCCTTCACTGTATGTCCTTCACGAATTTTCTTTGAAGTAAATGTACTTTAAATTATCTTCCTGATAGTGAAAGGCCACATTCAGACAAGGAAAAAATCGGACTGAATAAAGAAAACCTTTTACTGAGAGGATGCGTTGTGAGGAATACAGAAGCTGTCATTGGTATTGTAGTATATGCAGGTTTGTACCCTGACACATTTTCTTGTTCTAACAATTATGGGTGGCATCCGGGCATGTTTCTTTTATGTTTTTCGGGTCCATGGGGATCAGCTAGCATTCCATGTGGAGTATATTGTTTGAGAAATGAAAGCCAGTTTTTATGGTGAACTGCCTATAACACCATGTCTCATATCCTTCCTTCCAGCATACCAACTCTGTACTTATGTATACTACACTGTCTACATGGTTGCCTGCTGAATTTTACATTTAGTACTGAATGACGTTCGCTAAACAGAGTACAGGTGTTGACCAAATGAAAAGCTTTGGAAGGAATATGTAGGTGTGTGTATGTGATATTGGTTGGTCAGGATTGGTTGCAATGTATTGTCATGAGTAGTGGCGAGCTTGGGATCGGGCTTGAATTTGGTCTAAACCTGGACGTTGGCTGTCATTGCTGGGCCAATCAAATTCCCACCTCACAGCTGTCGTACACAAAGAGGCGGGAATGCTTTTCACTTCATTAAAAGAAAGATTTGGGTTTAAAAAAAAACATACACAAATACTCACGTAGGTGGATGCAGCATCAAAGAACGATGTGCACTCCTGTAATCCATAGGAGAAGTATAGCCAGAATAGCTTCTCAAATATGGGCATATGGCCATATTAGATCATGGTCATTGGCCATCATAGGTCTATGATGTTATGAGCATGCCTGCCCTTGTGTGTGTGTGTGTGCGCAGTTGCGGGGTAGGGCATCACCAGCCCACAGGTTCATTGGCCCAGCAATGACAGATAACTTCTGGATTTAAACCGAACCCAAGCTCATCCCTAATCGGGAGAATCTGCATTAAGTGACACTGTTGAATCATGTTGAATTGAAGTGTATACAGTACAGAGAGAGTGTATGAATGTTGATATTTTTTAGTCCTCTCTTAAAATTGCAAAACTACTTAAGGTGCATGAAGGTAACGGTTGTTTTTTGTTTTGTATAAGGACATGAGACAAAAACAATGCTAAATAACAGCGGACCAAGATACAAGCGCAGTAGACTGGAGAGACAGCTTAACTCAGATATATTGTGGTGTGTTCTCCTTTTGTTGACAATGTGCCTGGTTGGAGCAATTGGTGAGTTTAAACCGATTAGAACAGAACCATTTTATCGTCATTTTAACATCAACGTAAAACTGAACTCCAGGATATGCAAATCTTGTCTAAATACAAGAGGCATGTATATTGTTACTTGAATCTTGGTGTGGTTTGTGTATTTCTTCCACGTAAGTGCAATAATTCAGTGTAAAACTTTGCCCCTCTACAGGTATTTTCTGTAAGAAAGACCGCTCACTACTGCTCTCTGTCCTTGTGCAGGGTGACTGGTCTTGTCTCTGCCCCTCCTGTAGTGTTCTGAAGGCAACCTGTAATGAGTGAGGTCTGCTGAGCCTCCTCCAACAAGCTCTGCTCTTTGAACAGGCTATATACAGAACAGTGACAATGTCACTGCTATTTTTAAAGGGTAACCTGCATTTGCAAAGGCCTTGATAATGGATTCATTTCCTTTTTGTTTGAGGAATACAATTGAATACTTTTTTTTGTAATAAGCATATGCCACAGTGTGATTAGGTAGAAATGCAAGGCGTGTCTGTTCTATTTTCTATTTTTAAAAAACATGATTGTGATTAACTCAGGTGCCACAGAGATGAGCTGATAAAATAAGGAATGTATTCTATCCTCTAGAAGGCTTAACATGTTGTTAATACCAGAAAAATGTGTTAATAGTGACCTCCTTCCCTTTCCTATTTATTACTTGCAAAAGTAATCAGAGAAAAGTGTTATTATCCAATCCATTAGTTTAGTGGAATGGACAGAAAGTGAAAAAGAGGCCAGTTAGTCTAGTCTGTCTGATTTAAAGAATGTTAATTATTGTTCTTCATATTCAAGATTACGCTCCAGGCAGATGTGATAAAATCTGCATTTAATTCTGTTATGTATTCATTAACATGTTATTAAACATTTTACGTAGTATAAAGTACCTGGGATTTGTCTGGATAGTAGCCTCTTGTTACTTTGAAAAGTAGGGTTCAGCCTGGGGGAGGGAGGGGCGGCAATCTGGTTTTCACTGGACATTGCTGTCAGTTATCTACCTGAAGATATTTACAGGAAGGGAGAGCAGGTGGATTACCTTATCTATTTTCATCTATGTGCTGCTCCTTCATTGTCCAATCACAACCTGTGGGGGTAGCTGTATAAATTCAGCTGCAGAGGGGAAAAAAATGGACATCATCAGCCTAGCTAAGGTTTATAGCAGAGGTACCTGGATTACAGAAGTAGTCAAACAGAACTACACATGTTTCTGCTGATAAGTTAGTTTTGCGTTTTGTAGTTTAGTAATAACCTAAAAAAATAGCAATTGCAGATAAACTGTAATTTGCATTACACCCCTGGTACATTTAGTGTAAAATGAGCTACGCTGTCAAAATACACATTAGCACATACATTTGCATGCAGTCGATATTATCTGTTCATATTTGAAACTTTTTAGTTTAATCTTTTTTATTGAAATAGTTTAACAATGCACAATATATAAGTAGCAGGTCAATGTGCTTATGATATATCCATCCAAAGATGCAAACAGTAAGAACACTTGACCACTCACAAATTATCGCAAGCAGTGATCACTTAGGACTAATATAATCAAAGGTAGAACAACGTTAAATAGTGGGCCAAGGAGCAACTAAGTATACGTCATTATGTTCTGCCTATCAAAAGGGCACTCAAATGGCCTAAGTAGGTGGCATCCACAAGCCCATGACTAGGTATTCTAAGCCTATAGCATATGAAGGAAAGATAACAGAAAGAGAACCAAAACAAGAGATACAAGCAGGGGCAAACAAGCAAAATAAAAGGGTGGGAAAAGAGTTAAGGGGGGGGGGGGGAGTTCCTCTTCTTTTGTATTCCATAGCCCCTGCACTCCAGTATACAGGCACATATGTCCTCACAGATAGACATGCCAAAGGAGGCTCATACTCATGGCATGCATGGCGGAGCGGTCTATCTTAAGCAGTGCAGTAATGGGGCAAGCTAACCAGTCAGACCATCCAGACTGCAGGATATAAAGGGTTTAAAATCTGCGGAATAACGAAAATGAGAAAACACTGTCCACATGAGCCTGTATGACTCCATTTTGTCCTCGTTCCAAGCAACCATACATTTGATATGGTTAATGTTTTCCATTTTGCATGCCCATGCAGCTAGTTAGGGAGTTATGGGTTTACACCAGTGTCTAGCGATCATCGCATGGGCAGTTACTAGATGTCTAATTAGACTTTTTTTGTTGTTTTTTATATCTTGGAAGCATTGATAAGATTATTGAAGGTGTATTTGAGTAAACCTCCATCTGGTGCAGAATCAAAGGACACCTGGTATCACCTCGACAATATCATATAGTTGCACTTTTGAGCAAGTGAAGAAGTAGAAAATATGTAAAAGCCAGTATTTTGTCCCACTTCATGTCCTCAGGTGATATAGCCAATTACATTTCCTATTTGGCTTTAAATGGTTGAAATGGAGAAAAGGATTCTTTCAACAAAATATCGATCAGGCAAAGTGAGTGTTTTGTTCTGGTGGACTGAGAGAGTAGTCTAGTCATGGAGTCCAGGGGGATTAAAGTCCTTAGATAATGTTTTAATTGGGTTTATTCTAGTCAAGCTCCAGAAGGTTTATGACAGTTTGGTAGGAGTTGAGACAAGGGAACTAATTTGCCCCTCGAAATAGTGTGTCCTAACAAGGGATGGGCACTTCTTGTCTAGGAGAGAAATTGCAATTGGCGCAATGCTGGTGAAAAAGCAAATCTTCCAAAAAGGGAGGTCAAAGAACTTGAGTAGGAAGAGAGAAAACCTCTGGAGAGGTACAAGTCCCACACTTGTAGGGTGGCTACAGTAAGAATAGATAAATGATCCAAGGGCAGCCTACCTGGAGGTCATCCAAGGTAAGGAAGATAAATCTGGGATCTTCCTAAGTCATCTTCCTAAGATGCCCATCGTTTGATATTTTTCTCATAGTACCAATCGAGATTTCGTAGCAAAGAGGCGGCATGATGATAAAGGGAGAACTGGGGGAGTGCCAACCCATCTCTATTCTTCGGTAAAGACAGAGTTGTAAGCCTTAACCTAGGTTTTGTTTTATTGCCATATATAAGAACGTATAGCTTTGGTCAAGGAGGGAAAGAAGCCCGCTGGGGGATTTATGGGGACCACCGAAACGTGTACAGTAATTTAGGCAAGGTGTCCATCTTAATAACGTTCACCCGGCCAAGCCAATAAAGGGGTGGTTTATCATAATTTCAAACACAAGATGATCGCATGGAGCAAAGGCTGATAACTGGTGTCTGCCAGAGAGGTTAAAGAGGTGGAAATAAAGACAACTAGGTATATGACTGCTTTCGGATGCCATTTAAAGGAAAAAATTAGATTGGATCTGGGATGAAACAGGTTGGGTCAGGGAGGTGTTCAAGGCCTCTGTGTTATTGTAGTTTACTTTAAAATTGCTAAGTAGTTTGAATTCCACAAACTCCCTGATAACAGAAGGGTGAAACGTTTTTATACAATAATTAATTGAGCTGAAACATGCTGATAGGAGGAGAGAGCAGAGTAAACTGAGACATGGCCTAATTTTTCTGCTGCTGCTCATTCATTGTTCAGTCACCTGATTGGGATTGGTTATAAAGGCTGAAGGTAAAAAACCTCCTGTGTGCAGTCCCCCCCACAATACTCACCTGAGCCTCATCTCGATCCAGCAATGTGCACATGAATTTTGGCTGTCCTGGGACTCCCTCTCCTCAATGGCTGAGGCAGCAGCAGACGTCATTGGCTCCCACTGTTGTCAATCACAGACAATGAGCTAATTAGAAGAGAGAGGTGGCGGGGCTGAGCCGCTGCTCCGTTTATAAACGCATAGAGCAGGGCTCGGGAGCGAGCATGCACCATTGTCCCCATAGCAAGCTGCTTGCTATTGGGGGCATCAGTCAAGGGGGAGTAGCCAGGAACGCCGGTGGGGGACCTGAAAAGAGGCTCGGGGCTGTTTGTTTTATTTTTTTTTTAATCCAATCCTTTAACCGCTTCCCAGCTGCCCGCCCACAATGTACTGCAGCAGGGCGGCAGCTATAAGCAAAGCGACGTAGAGGGTAAAAAAAAAAAAGCACCCTTGCCCCCCCTTTGCGCTCGCACCTGCATGCGCAAGCAGTGACCCAGTGCCAGTATATAAACAGCGGTTGCACCATACATGTGAGGTATCTCCACAAATGGCAGATCGAGGGCAGTAATTCTAGCACTAGACCTCCTCTGTAAATATAAATTGGTGACCTGTAAAGGCTTTTAAAGCATCGTCTATCGATAATAAAAATGTATGTACTTTGTTGCCATTGCACGGGCATGCGCAATTTTAAAGCATCTCATGTTTGGTATCAATTTAATCAGCATAACATCATATTTTATATTTTATCAAACAATTGAGCCATATATTGTGTTTTTGTGCATTAAAATTCTAAAAAGTGTATTTTTCCCAAAAGATTTACGTTTGCAAAAATCGCTGTGCAAATACTGTGTGATGTATAAAATTTTAACACCCACCATTTTATTTTCAAGTGCCTCTGCTTTAAAAAAATATATAATGTTTGGGGGTTCAAAGGAATTTTGTAGCAAAAAAACCCCAGTTTTTTCATGTGAACAAAGTGTCATAAAAGGCTTGGTCTTCAAGAGTGGGTGATGTGTGGCAAAAGCTTCTAGTGTTGGCCCTGAAATGCCAGGATAGTAGAAGCAACCCCTCCAAATGACCCCTTTTTGGAAAGTAGACACTCCAAGGTATTTGCTAAGAGGCATGGTGAGTGTTTTGCAGATCTCTTTTGTTGCCACATGTTTTTGGAAAATGAAGAAAGAAAACAGAAAATGTGTGGTTTTTTTTTTTTTTTTTTTTTTTTTTTTCTTTTTCAAAACCCTGTGACAAAAATTATATCTGTAAAATACTCACCATTCCTCTTTATCAAATTCCTTGGGGTGTCTACTTTCCAAAAGCAGTCATTTAGAAGGCGGGGGGGTGAGGGGGGTTGTACTATCCTGGCATTTTAGCGCCTCCGAAACTGTGCTAGGTATTGGGGAAGTGATTTGAGGAAATATGCCTGGAGGTGGTCATTGGGTTTTGGGGGCTTGTATGTAGCAAGGCTGCCATAAAGTCTCACCTGTTGTATCCCCATACTCAGAAGTAGGAGAATGTGTTCTGGGGTGTTATTCCACATATACCCATGGCTTGTGTGAGCAATAAATCTGTAAAGTGACAACTTTGTGTAAAAAAAAAAAAAAATTGTCAATTTTTTGGCAAAAAATAAAATGTTCCATGGACTCAACATGCCTCTCTGCAAAATCCTTGGGGTGCCTACTTTCCAAAAAGGGGTCATTTGGGGGGGGGGGGTGTATTGCCCTGGCATTATAGCACCTCAAGAAATGTGATGGGCAGTCAGAAAGTAAAAGCTGTGTAAATTCTAATATATATACCATAGTTTGTAGACGCTATAACTTTCACACAAACCAATTAATATACATGTACTGAGATTTTTATTTATTTATTTTATTTGTTTTTTTTTCAAAATTTTTGGTCTTTTTTTGTTTTATAGCACAAAAAAAAACCTGTAGAGGCAATCAAATACCCCCAAAACAAAGCTCTATTTTTGTGCAAAAAAGGACATAAATTTCATTTAGGTGCAGCATTGCACGACCGCACAATTAGCAGTTGAAATAGCACAGTGACAAACAGCAAACCATGGCCTAGTCAGGAATGGGGATAAATCCTCTGGAGGGCAAGTGGTTAATATCACTTTAATAGAAAGTGGTGTCATTAACCTGGCTGTGCTTTGTGTTAGTGCTATATATATATATTTTTTTAAATTTGTGTTTTTAGTTGTTTGCCTGGAGTTCAGCATTATATATTCCATTGAAATCTATTTACTGTTTTACCTTCTTCCTCACCAGTTTACTCAACAATCCTAGTCAGTGAAAAGACATACTGTTGAGCTCTTGCTGTTATTTATATTGGGCAGGTAGGATTTCTAGTTCAGCTGCATGTTATAATTTTTCTCAAACATTCTGATTTGATGTTTTTTACTTCCAAATTTAAGGGCATGGGATCTGGCTGATGCATTTTCCTGAACCTCCAATTTTTAGCATTCCCGAACCCAGCGGAGCGCACACCCCTCCAGCACTGGCTGCCTTTTACATGTTTTGGACAATGATAATCCTACTGCAGGTACATTTCTATGTTAGTTTAGTGAATATGTAAGTTTTCAGCTGCATAATCAATTTATAGAACTGGAACAATGACTTTCTTGTACACAGTAAAACATTTTCAGGGCCAGATATGCTACCTACCTACCTCCTGCCAGGAAAAATAAAAACTAGTAATACTGGGAGTATCCGATAATGACTGCCTGCTATTATGAGTAGTTGTATTCAAGCCAAAATGTTGACCTTCCAGTAAGCTGAAATAAAGATTTTATTTTGTTTTAACTCTCTTCTGCCCACAGGCTCTACCAGCACCATAATATAGTGCCTTTTAAAATGACCTGGAATAATTCTTTGTAATCATCTAAAATTGTCCCGTTCATGTGCTTTATGCTAATGCATAAAGGAGAAGTAGGGCCAACGCTATTTGGCTCTACTTCTATGGATCACAAGAGTGCACTTCATTCTGCACCCCTGTGGCCCGTTTTCAGCCAACAGCGGGCTCAAGCCCTCTGCTGGCTGATGTCATAGATTTGATCCAGGCTCTGGAGTGATCCTAACTTTAATGTTGCAATCCACCCAGATGCCTGGACTGAACTGAGTGGTCAGCGGTCTTTGAGCACTCAATTCTCGGTCTTTGAAACAGCAGGGGACAGATGCAGCATCTCGACTGTGTTCACCCAAGAACACTTGTGCATCCCTGTGCAGGTAAACATGCCCCCCCCCCACAGATGAACAAGGCCTAAAACATATGATCAGTGCATAGTAAGATTTTCTTTTCATGTCAAAGATTTCACTGTTGCTTTTTTTTTTTTTTTTGTTAAAGTAACAGTGGGCTGATTTATAAATGTATTTATTTATTTCAGGTACTTGTGTAGCGCCGTCAATTTACGCAGAGCTTTTGCATATATATATTGTGCATTCACATCAGTCCCTAACCCTCAAGGGGAGTACAATCTAAGGTCCCTAACTCACATTCATACATACACATATTAGGGCCAATTTAGACAGGATCCAATTAACCTACCAGCATGTCATTGGAGTGTAGGAGCAAACCGGAAACCCACGCAGGCACAGGGAGAACATGCAAACTCCAGGCAGGTGGTGCCGTGGTTGGGATTTGAACCAACAACCCTAGTACTGCCAGGCGGAATTGCTAACCATTTAGCCACTGTGTTGCCCAATAAATGCTTTTATACAGTACAAGTAGAAGTGGTGCGCACAGCCACCAATTAGATCCTTCGAATTCAGCCTTGCTAGACAGCTGCAATCCAGTTGCTATTGGCCTACATTCGATTTTCCATAAACCATTCACAGTTTCTGAACTCCTATTGGTGATGCAATGCAGTGAGGTTAGATTTTGCTCCTTGTATCTGTTTCTACACATATTTGTCATTTTTCCTGTGTTGCTAATTCTTTAGGATTTGAAGGGTTTTATTAGAACTTCAGTTTGCTGCATTTTTTTTATTCATGTTTTGCTTTTGTTTAGGTGTTGATTCCAATCTCCCTCTACGTCTCTATTGAAATTGTTAAACTGGGGCAAATCTTCTTCATCCAGAATGACCGAGATTTCTACTGTGAGAAGTCTGATTCCATGATTGAGTGCAGAGCACTGAACATTTCAGAGGACCTTGGTCAAGTGCAGTACATTTTCTCAGACAAAACTGGCACTCTTACAGAGAACAAGATGGTTTTTCGTAGGTGTAGCATTGCAGGTGTGGAATATTCCCATGAAGCCAATGGTACGTCTTTTCTGAATATACTATGATGCTCATTGTAAAAATCAAAGCAATATAATACTGTGTTCTGCAGTGATTTCGTAGCACTAAAGGGAAACACACTTTTTGATACACCCAGATGTGTCAGATAGCAATGCTGCTGCTAGCTCTGTATGGGATTTCACCAATTGCCCATCATGTAAATATTCAGCTTATTTTTTAAAGGGCTGTTCTGGCTTAATTTTTTTTAGACAAACAAAGAATGCTGTAAGTGTTGCAGTATCAATTTTTATCACGACATTCATTTTCAATGCATTTTTATTGCTGTGCCATCAGTAATCTCTTTTACTGCATGCTAAAAAAAGACATTCATTTTTTTTCTTTGCCTAGCACGTGTCGCACAGATGTGAAGCAACCTTATAGGCTTTATTCACACTTGTGCGACTCCAAAGTCTCAAGATTTCATTGTGCAACTTTGGACTGCAAATTTGATCTGACTTTACACTCTCTGGACCTAAGTAACACCAAAAGTCGCATCAAAGTAGTGTAGGCACCTTTTTAAATTCGCTGCAACTTTGTCGCACCAATCTGATCAGGTGCCATTGAAAAGAATAGGCTACAACTTGGCGTGTCCAAGGTCGCATGACAAGTCGCACCAGTGTGAATGGAACCTTAAACTATTGCTAATCGGTGTATTCTTGTTAATGTGCATTAAATTGATGGGTCCTAATTGGTTTACATTTTTCCAGTTTCAATAATCCACATTCTGGGTATTTACTGTACTCATTACTTCACCCACACAGCAGCCTGGGTTAAAAATGTCCAACCTATATTCCCTTATGCTTGTTGTGTGCATTTTATTGTTAAAGGGTTTATGATTTTATAATACGCAAAGATTGCTATGCTCTGCTCTTTTGTCTTTGTTTTATGTGTTCTACTATGGTTTGCCTTTGAAGTCATTAAGTCCATAGTGCTGTCTTTGTTTTTAAAGCCAAGCGACTGCAGTCCTATCAAGATCCTGATCTGCCCTGTGAAGAATCTGTGGATCAATTCTTCTCCAGAAGTGCAGCATTCAAGAGCAAGAATCAAAGCCCCAAATCAGTGAGGAGCATGCCAAGCAACAAGTCACTAAACAAACTGTCTTCAAGTGGTTTAGAACTGAGAGGAGAAGGAGATGGAACCTGTTCTCTGCCGCAACCAAGACATTTTGCATTTAGCAGCCCTATGGTGTGTAAATACCAATAGTGATATCTAATTTGTCAATTGTTTTTTTTCTTAAAGTAAATATTTTTATTGCAATAAGTTATCTTAGTATGATAAATCACAACACAACTCTACCTTTCCACCCCTTCCATCATTCAGTATTCTCAAAAAAAAGTTATAATACTTGCGCATACATTCAGAGGGTAAGGCAGAGAAAAATACAACTTAGACAACAATTGCAACTTCGCCTTAGAATGCAATATACAAATCAGTAGTTAAAGCGGAGTTTCACCTGAAAGAAAAAAAATAAGTCAGTGTAGCTGCTGTCATCTTCTCTCCCTGGCGCTGGCACTTTCAGTGGGGGCACCCGGCTGTGACAGCTTGCTGCTTCACAGCCAGGTGCTTACTGTGCATGCGCGAGAAGCGCTGCGCTTTGTAAATGGCCCCGTAGTCTTCTGGGACCTGTCACATGTCCTACACAAGACTCCAGGGAGAGCGGGAAGGAGGACAACTTCCCATTCCGATCGCCTTAGGCAATCACAGCGTGTGGAAGCGGGTACCTGTCAAATTCAGGTATCCGCTCCCCAAAGGTGCCAATCCTTGATGGGGAGTGGGGGACAAAGACTTAAAGTGGAACTTCCACTTTTGGGTGGAGCTCCGCTTTAAGCAATCTTCTCATCATAAGAACTGCTGTATCGGCACCTATCCAATGAGATATCAATAGGTCACCCATAAATTCCTGTAATATACCCATTAATTAGAATTCTAAGGAATATGAATGCTCACATCAAAGGTGAGTTAGTACAGAAATGTATAATCATGGTCCTACCAATTAATGAAGAAAGCTAATCAGATATCGCCTATTATTTAGTTAAGATTGGTAGAGAGACAGCATTTGTTGCTCCTTTAAGCTAACTTTCTAACCACAATTAATTGATTTGATGCCAGGCCTGGAGTTTTTATACAAATTGTCAATATTTTACAAAATTTGGTAGCGCGATTCCTCTGTTGATATACCAATTTTTTCCTTAACAGGAGAGTATTAACCGATTTTATCCGCATGTCTTGTGCAGTGTTTAACTTTTTATGTATAATTAATTTTAACCTACTGTTTAAAAGGTTGTCCATGGAAGAGTTATATTCTTATTTTATTTATATTCAAGCTGTTTGTTGTGATTTTGTTAGAAAATCCATAAAAAGGTAATAACTGGCTTGTTTGTGTTCTGTTACCAGGAGAAGGATGTGTTACCAGATCCAAGATTAGAGAGGAAGTTTTACCAGATCAGCCCTCAGTCTCTGTATCTTTCCAGTCATTGTGAAGAAATAGCACTGGAGGCCTCATACATCATGGACTTCTTTCTTGCTTTGGCCATCTGCAACACTGTGGTGGTGTCATTACCTAATCAGCCCCGGCAGAAGGTACTGTTTGTTCCTACTAATTAATGTGTGCTGGCATAATAAAGCTTGCATCCGGAAACCAGCCAAAGCTTCTTATATAGAGAGTAAAAGGATTAGAACATCTATTATATTTGTGCAGCCATGCCCCCAGTGCAGAAATTTTCCCTATTCCAGTGACACCCCATCACACCTTAAATTACAGGGTGTCACTAAGACAGGAAACGACAGCAGAGTAAAGACCACAATAAAACATGAAAAGTTTAATACAGTCACACTCTAATAGGTGAACAAATTACTGTTTATGTTGGAAAGCTTTCCCTTCACATTCTGTCCCAGTGACAGGAGATATGGCAGTGATGGGACATCTCCCAAGCAAGGGCGTAAACAAGAGTAGAGTACCAAATTCTTATAAACTGAGCCAGACCAGGCTGGGGACAAGCTAGGGGAGGAGCTAATGTCAGAAAGTACAAACATGTATGAAGAATTGATCTCTAGATTTACAGTGCTTATTATAAAGTGAAGCCATCTGCCATAAGCTAGGGAAAACATTGTATTATATATACTATAGCGTTGACTTGTTCTTATTTGAAGCTGAATTTAAGGTATGGATATCTTATACATAGTGACATCACTTCCCCCCTCTTCACCTCGTTCAATCATAGAATGCTTTGCATTAATTCAGAAATACAAAGCATTCTCTGAATGACACTTCTGAGCAGCCGAACTCTGGGGTTCAGAATGCAGCAAGCCAGCCACTTGGCACAGGACCTGGAAGCAGATGGAGGTCACTTGAGTAATGGTGTCTACCTCAGTGATTTTCAGTTTACAGGGGCAACGTCTAAGTAGGGTATATACGTAGTTACACTGGTTCAAGCTTGACCAATGGAACTGTGTATAAAATATCCATACTTGAAATTCATCTTTAAGTGGAAAGCACTCTTTAACTGTCATACGTTTGATTAGAATCTGTTGCAGTTACATTAGAGTGTAATTGTCACCTTTATGATTTGTAAACAGGTAAGAATGCCATCACTAATAAGGAGCCCAATGAAATCCCTGGAGGAAATCAAGCAGATGTTTCAGAGGTTCTCTGTACGCAAGATAAGCGCAACCTCTCTTCTGAGTGGAAAAGATTCTTCTTCAGAATCCCCCAATAACTTTGTGTATAAACTGCCCTTTTTCAGCAAAATGAAGCTGACTTCTCCTGTTGAGGGGGACAAAGCCTTAGAAGCCAGCTTAGATGCTACAGGGGAGGCATTGCTGGAAAGCCTTGAAAAATCTGAACTTACAGATGCTGCTGATGGCTACAATAAGCTGAGCACATGTGAGGTGTACTATGAGGCTGAGTCTCCTGATGAAGCTGCGCTGGTACATGCTGCCAGAGCTTATAAATGTGTCCTTATGTCCCGGACACCTGATCAAGTCACTGTAGAACTTGGCACTATTGGGTCCATGACATTCCAGCTGCTGCATATTCTACCATTTGACTCTGTCAGAAAAAGGATGTCCATTGTAGTTCGCCATCCGCTGACAAATAAGGTTGTGGTGTACACAAAAGGAGCAGATTCTGTTATAATGGATCTCCTATCCCCAACATCAGATGGTAAGCTCTACGCCCATTGAAATGTTAAAATACAGTTGTGATTATTCATTAAGGTAGTGATGACCAGTATATGAAACCCAAAACAAGGAGAGCCGGTCAGCTGGAGTAATATTGGATCTGCTGTATTGCTGATTTGTATCTGAATTTGGTAGGTGCAGTTAGGACATCCTTCTGATCCCTTTCTCAGTGTATTACTAACCTGGATCAGTAATTCACCCAGCCTGCTGGCTGCGCAATTGCTTTGGATCAGTGATTTCTCTGATTAGTGAAGCAAGATGGGTGACAGACCTGAGATATCCACCTTAACCACTTCATGTCTGGACACTTTTACACCCTTCCTGTCCAGGCCAACTTTCAGCGCTGTCACACTTTGAATGATAATTGCGCGGTCATGCAACACTGTACCCATATGAATTTTTTTATTTTGGTGGTATTTATTCACAACTGGGATTTTTATTTTTTTGCTATAAAAATTAAAAAGTCCAAGTAATTTTGAAAAAAAAGTGTTTTTCTTATAAAATTTTGCAAATCTCTTCTTCATAAATCTTGGCCAAAATTTATTGTTATTTTTTTTAGTAAAACAAAATAACCAAAATTTTAGTTTATAAGCAAAAATTATAATTTTTAAAAAACATTTTTTTACATTTTTATTTTTTATATTATTTTTTTTCTTTTTTAACATACTGTCACCCTAGCAGTACAGTGTCACCATAGTGACACTGTACTACTTGTGGGGGGTGATGAAGATTTATTTTTTACACTGATTGCTTTTAAACCCATAAAGGCTGTAAAGGCTTGCAGCCATTGAGAAATACTGTGTGAGCTGTGATTGATCACAGCTTGTCACATGGTACAAGGCTGTTGTGAATAGCCTTATACCATGTGATCTCTGTGATCATTCACAGATTTCACACATAGTAAGCAATTATGTCAGAAGTGACATCTTGCTTACTCCTATTCATGTGACCACTGTCCAGCCGTTCATATACATGGGACGGACGGGAAGTGGTTAAAAAAAAAAAAGTCAGCAGTGGCAGTTCCCAAGTCTAATTTCTATGATTTGCAGCTGGCACACATTGAGAGAGAAACACATATACAGTACTGTGCAAAGGTTTTAGGCAGGTGTGAAGAAATGCTTTAAAGTAAGAATGCTTTCAAAAATAAATATTTTAATTGTTTAGTTTTATCAGTTCACAAAATGCAAAGTGAGTGAACAGAAGTAAAATCTAAATCAAACAAATATTTGGTGTGGCTACCATTTTTAGCTTGAAAAAAAATCAATTCTTAGACTTGCACACATTTTGTACGCTTGCACAAAGTCAGGGATTTTGTAGGATTAGAGTCAGGTGTATGATTTGTCAACTATACAGAGCAGGTGATAATGATCATCAATTTCATATGTAGGTTGATACACAGGCATTAACTGAAACAGAAACAGCTGTGTAGGAGGCTTAAAACTGGATATGGAACAGCCAAACTCTTCTACTAAGGTAAGGTTGTGGAAGACAGTTTCAAGTCACAGGTCATATACCGTTGCAAAACTGAGCACAGGAAGAAGACACAAGATAATTATACTGCATCAGCAAGGTCTCTAACCAGGAAAAGGTTTCAAAGTAGACTGGGGTTTTGAGATGTGCTGTTTAAGCTCTTTTGAAGAAGCACAAAGAACCTGTCAACATTGAAAACTGTAGACGCAGTGGTCGGCCAAAGAACCTTAATGCAGCCGGTGAAAAACACATCATACTTCATTCCCTTCAATGTCAGATGTCCACTAGTGCCATCAGTACAGAACTGGCAGAAACTAGTGAGACCCAGGTAACACCCATCTACTGTCTGTAGAAGTTTTCCCAGAAGTGGTCTTCATGGAAGAATAGCCGCCAAAATGCCATATTTCCATTGTGGCATCAAGAGTAAGTGACGGAACTGGAGTGCAAAAACAATGGTGGCAGGTGCTTGGGACTGATGAGTCAAAAAGCCAATGTCATTAAGAACTATCTTCAGTGTAAAGAACAAGGGGTCCTGGAAGTGATGGTATGGCCCCAACACAGCCCTGATCTCAACATCGAGTTTGTCTGGGATTACATGAGGAGACAGAAGGATTTGAGGCCGCCTACATCCACAGAAGATCTGTGGTTACTTCTCCAAGATGTTTGGAAAAACCTACCTGCTGAGTTCCTTCAAAAACTGTGTGCAAGTGTATCTAGAAGAATTGGTGCTGTTTTGAAGGCAAAAGGTAGTCACACCAAACGATTTGATTTGGATTTCTATTCTGTTCATTTTCTTTCTATTTTGTTAATTGATAAAAATAAGCTATTAACTCTTTTTTTCTGAAAGTGTTTTCAGTTTACAGCTGCCTAAAACTGTTGCACAGTAGTGTACATATGATAAAACAGTTGTTAGAGCCCATAAAATATGAAAAAAAGAGTTAAGGTGCTACAGCCCAATAGTATGTGAAAATCTTCTAGAGGTGATGAGTGTGTGATGAGCAGTCAGAGCTGCTAACAACATTATGAGAAAAGACAATCCATACATTCTCTTTAAAGTCTTCAAATTTATTGATTCTCTACAAAAAGGCACAGTGTCAGTATTGCGTAGTTGTTAACGTGTTTCAGTCTTGTCGGCCTCATTTATAACCAATAATATGTGATAAATAAGGCGGACAAGGCGTAAACATGTTAACAACTGCGGTGTACTGACATTGTGCCTTTTTGTAGAGAATCAATAAATTTGAAGACTTTTTAAAGAGAATGTACGATACAACAGTGTGTCTTTTCTCAAAATACCTGAAGGCTGCAGTGGAAGGGGTTAGTTTGTACATTAGGTCTGTTATCATAAGGTGCACCTCTAGACTTTTTTTCAGTTAGATCATTTAAAACAAGTCATAATTAGTAATGAATTGGATTACAGTTTAGCTGCATTAGATTAGATTTCCAGGCAAAACGTTTTAGTAGTTTAGGGGTTAGAACCTCTTTTCGATTTTTATTGTGTCCCCATTCTGAAGGTTCACCTTTTTATTATCTGTCCTGTACACAATGTGATAAGAATCAAAATGTGGGAAAACACAAAGGGGTTGATTTACTAAAACTGGAGAGTGCAAAATCTAGTGCAAATTTCCATGGTAGCCAGTCAGCTTCTAACTTCAGTTTGTTCAATGAAACTTTTGCCAATAAAACCTGGAATCTGATTGGTTTCTGTGAAGAGCTGCACCAGATATTGCACTTTCCAGTTTTAGTATATTAACCCAACAATGTTGCAGTTGTCACTGGAACAGAAGGTAAAGGGAAATCTTCCATTTGGGGACTTGTTCTAGTGATGGCTGTCAAAATTTCCCCCACTTTAGGAACATTAGCACTTCTTTTTTTTTTTTTTTTTTTTTTTTAATTAGGTCTGCCTCTTACAAGAATTACTGAGGTGTTTACACTGTACCATTTAACATGATGTATACCCAAGACTTAAAGAATTCTAGAACACAAGGCTTGCTTTATGCTGACATATTCTTCAATTGGATTACCTGTTTACATGTTCCAGTAATAGAATATATAAACTGTACATTTGACAAGCATTCTTGGATGCCAATACTCAATAGCTGTAGATTTACAGCTGGACATGTAGACTTTAATTTGTAGAGTACACTATTATTTATCTGTGATAGCTTGATCAATAACCGTCATATCGGCTGCAACAATAGACACAGTCTCAATGACCCAGTCATCGCAAGACATAAATAGTCTGTCACTGGGTAGCATCAGGTGGCTACAGCTATCTAGATGCTGCAGTTCTTATACGAGTTTGGAAAAGATTGACCATCCCTGTCAATGTTGTTGTCTTTATATTGCTTGGCTCATGGAAGAGCCAAACCTCTTTATCATTTTGCCATAATTTTATTGTGTATTAAAGGATAAGTTCACCTTTTGGAACGTATTTCGGCATCTGCAGCCTTTCCCCCCTGATTCCCCCCCCCCCCCCCCCCGTGACAGCGGGCATAGGATCCTCTCCCTGCACCCGCTGTAACAGTTTAAAAAACGCATGGCAGTGCGGGGCTTTGCCCACTTAATTGCCTCACTCAATCACAGTTTCCTGTGAATGAGTGCGTCATTGTGACTGATGGCTTGTTGTAGTCCTCAATGAACAATAAGTGTGCTGGTGAGCGCTCTGGTAGTCCATTGATTTATCCTGTTCTCAAGTAACTGCCTGTCTGTTCGAGGCACGGGCAGTTAGGCTGAGAGTCTGCAGGAGCTTGCAGAACATCGCACTTGCGATCAGCAGATCTCAAAAGGTGAACTTATCCTTTAAGATAAGATCTCCTTTACTATAGTTATTTCATTAATGGCTCCTGATGGCTCCAAATCACTGGTGCTCAACCTGCGGCCCTGTGATAATTTCTGTGAGGCTTTTGGAACCCCGCAATCAGTTGGGCAAGCTGAAGCATTGATTTGTAGAGGGACTGTAATGGCAGTGGGCTTCAGCAGGAACATTTCCCAAGTCTTTGACTCTTTTCTGCAGCATGTGTCCAGTTTCCAACCACACTTGCAGCATGTTCACTGTTTTGACAATCTTTAGTAGTCTCCAGTATCTTAATGTCTACTCTAGTATGTCTGCAGTCTCCTATAGCCTTTTGCAGTAGTACATATACTGAATGTTATGTGCAGTCTCTTAGTGATGTCAAGGGTGGTGGTTGAGAGCCCTTGGGTATTTAAAAGTTGACCTCGCCATTCCAAATACACTGCTAATTGTACCAGGTCCATAATAACTTACTGTAAATGTACTTTACAGTACAGCACCAGGACCCTACATATGTTAGCAGTGTTATTCTTCTGTGTGCCATAGAATTTCTTCCTGTTGGGTTTGCTCCCCTAAGTCTGTTTTTTTTTTTTTTTTAGCTGAACTTGGAGCTGTAGCCTGCTGGTAAAACCTGGTATTGCAAAACAGCCAGAAAATACTATGATCCTCAATGGCACTGTTTCTCAAGTTTCGCTCAATAATTACCACCATCAAACGATTTATTTTTTTCTTCAGTTCTACACATATCACTGTGAAACTTAAACTGAATATTTTTTGTAGAATATGCCGATATTTATATTAATTTCACTTTACTAATCATGTCACATATTTTTGTGCTTTTAGATAGCAAAACAGACGTCTTGCAAACTGACATCCGAAAGTTAACACAAAGTCATTTAGATAAATATGCCAGAAGTGGACTCCGCACTTTATGTATTGCTAAAAAGGTAAAGATAAGCATGTTTTTCCACATTTTTTGCAATTTGTTCTGCAAATCAGATTATAGTAGTTGGCAGCCTGTTTGTATATAAAGTATGTGCACATAGCATTGTCTGAGCTGGAACTCTCCCTGTTACCTAAGCTCAACAATGCGTTTGAAATATGGCTGTCTCTGCTTGTACCTGTCACCTGAAAGCATTAGAATATAATTGTTCATGCAGCAAGGATATCTCCCGTACTGACTGTGGGTTTGGTTTACTAAAGGCAAATAGACTCTGCCCTTTTGTAAGTGCAGTTACTCCAGACCTTCGTAAAAGAGGGGGAGCTCTGCTGGCTTCCATCATCCAGTCATGTGCAAGCAAAAATCCTGTTTTTTTTTTTTTTGTGTTTTGGTTTTTTGGGTTTTTTTTTTGTTTTTTCATTTTCCTTGCATGTGATTGGGAATTTTGTAACGTGAAGCTTTACCTTATTTACTAAGCTCAAAAGCAGCTGCACTTGCAAAGTGTCTATTTGCCTTTAGTAAATCTACCCTTGTGTGTTGCACGTCTGTAGGTTCTTCCTATATTCATACGTTGTTAGATTGATGTACATAGCAGCAGATATAACATTTCATAAGTGATGTGAAAGTTAACTGATACTGATTGTGTTCACTGTGTTGCTGACTCGTTTCCCAGTAGGTTCCAGACACTTCTGACTGTTCCTGTATGATATCATGCATTTGATCTTGTACACAGTCTACCCATACCAGTTGGTTTAGGTAGGCTGTACAGTTGTCCACAAGGCCACAACAAATTATTCATGAATGTCTCCTGGCTCAGACATGAAATGTTGTTCTTAGATTGCATTGCATTTTTGGATTTGAAAGGCAGTGCTGAGCTTTAATTCTCGATTCAGACTACTGCAACCTGAAAGTCTCACAACTTGCAGTGCGACTTTTCCAGGGAACTTGCGTACTACTTTGAAGCAACTTTCATGGAATGCCTGGGTAATCTTCCTGTAATGTCAGATCCAAATCACATCAATAAAGATGAGGATCCGATGTGGAGGCGACTTCTGTTAAAGTGTATCGACACAAGTCGGATAGAAGTCTCCTTGAAGTAGCACAGGAAGCTTTTTCTAAGTCGGAGCGACTTCAGTAGTTCTTATTAAGACAGCTCTCATTGACTAACATGGGATTTCACATGTTATGCGACTTGGGGTCTCACAAGTCAGATACCAAGTCGCAGCAGTGTGAACTGAGCCTAATGTATTTTCATTGATCACCTATTTTTCAGTTCAGCCAAAATAAAAAACACAAAAACAGCACAAAGGACTTAGCTTCCTATAAGTAGGGTGTGTCCATTTTGCTGATGCCTCTTCTGTTAGATGAAATCCACCTCCATCTATTTCACATGCTTGCTCTTCCATATTCATGTTCTCATAAATGTAGGGATCTGTAGACTAGTCATTAGAAGATTAGATTAGGTACTGCAATGGCTCTCAGGATGACCTGCTAAAAGCTTTGAGGATTTTCAGTCAAATTGTAGCTGTGTTCACTTTGATTATCCAATCATGTACAGAATAAGTAAATAAAAAGGAATTTGCTTTTCACATCCAGAATGCTTCACAAAATAATATAAAAAAACAAAGCATTGGAGAGAGACTAGAAAGGGAAACCCGGAGTGGGTAGAAGATGAGAAAAGCCATTTCTCTCCACTCTCATGGGCTACCAGTTTTGAATGCTCAGGCAAAAAAAAAAAAAACAGTAAGGAAAGGGAGGGAATGTGGGAGCCCAAAAATTTCAAGATGGGGGGGGTCTTCCTGTAATCAGCCCTGTTTCAACATCTAGGATAAAGTCTCCATCTTGATGTCAACAAATTATAGAATAAAATGCCCACTTCTTATATACAGCAACACTTTGTATTGTATTTTAAAACAAATTGTGATCAAATTCGATGAAAAGCATTTTTTCGTGTATTTTTGTGTGTAGTTTGCATTGAAAAGAAAAGAAAGCTTAACTCCCAGGTTTTGTGTTACTTTAAATAGTTCATTTGGGCCAGCTTGGAACTATTTCCATTACTGTAAAAATGCATCCGCTGTCAGCGCTGTATAAACTATAAGTAGCCTCAGCTACATACAGTATGGAGTGCTGTTTTCCAGCAATGGGATGGGTACTTCCTATCCTGTTCCCAAACCAAAATCATCTTGACCTGAGTGCTGCTCAGCTATGCAGAGGACGTCTTGTAATTTTATGAATGGAAAGCTTTCTTTAGCTGAAGCGAGTTATGATGTCACCTGCCTGCCTCTCCACCTTAGCAAATGGGTGTAAGCCTTGTATTCATTCATACAAATATAGGACAAAGGCAGCGTGGCTCGGGTTCAAGCCTGCAGGTGTGCCACCATAGGAAGCAGCTTTCTATGGGGGCACACCAAATTCTGAAAGAGGGGGGAAGCCAGGAGTGTCAGGAGCTTTAATTTAATGGAAATATCGTAGCACTATCCAGCCCATAAATTGCTGTGTTTATATCATGTGAACCCATAGTTTCAAAATGTGTTTGTGAATCTGCTTGTGGCCTGTTTTGTGCAGGTGATGAGTGAGGGAGAGTATGCTGAATGGTTACAGTCCCACTTTCTAGCAGAGACCAGTATTGATGACCGAGAAGAGCTGCTGTACGAGTCTGCCCTCAGACTGGAAACCGATCTTACACTACTTGGTAGGTCTGTTCTTTCTAGCCTTGACACTAGAATACACATCTTGTATAACCTGTATAGGGTTGAGAATTTAATGAGGAGATATTTGTAAAGGCGTAGCAGGTTGGCAAGGTTACTAAAAGGACATGTGTTTATAGAAACTGTAGTTGGTTCATATTAAACATAGCATGGAACTTTTCTGATTGTACCTACAGATATGCAGAGAGACAGTTGTAATGGAGTCCGTACTTAACCCTGTAAATGTTTGTACACCTTCTCTGTGTGCTTTTTGTATTGCTGAAAAACCCTTACACATATTGCCTTAGATTGCTTGGGAGAAACCGTGTATACACAGATTTTAATTCTTGGGTCAGATAACTCGCTACTGCTTTGTATGTTTGGGTTGGAATCCGCTTTGAAGACCACACCAAGACACCATGTCATAAGTGATGTGCTTGAGTCACCATTGCCAAACTCCTTCTGAAATGCTACTTCTCTGGCTAATGCTGACCCTCTTGTTTCAGTACTTGCATATTTTGTATGTACTGTATATTGTCTTCTAATTTGGTGACTTTGAAGTTACTGAAGCCTTAGGATCAGTGTGGCACTTCAATGGCTAACATTATTAGAATACTGTCTGCAATAGCAACCTGTAAGACAGAAAAAAGGGGGAAAAACCCGTGCTACACCCCAGACAATACAATATGTGAATAAATGTGTGAACAAAATACTTCTATATTCTGAAACAATAGTTAAACAATTCGTGAACTTCTGCTACTCTTTTCCTGAACACCAGAAAATACAAAACATAAAAAGTGAGTGCGCTGTACAATAAAAAATCATAAACAATAATAAATCAAATACTGCTACATAAAAAAAAGTGTCTGGTAAGAGGCTGATTTTTTCTTTTGTATCAAGCATTTGTAGACCCCTATGCACTTTCCGTTGGAGGATTTCTTTTGCACACAGCAGTGTGTTATTGGATTTGCCACCTTCCTGCTCTGTTAGAGCTCCTCAGTAATGGTGCATATGACCTCCACCATGTGACAGTGCCCACTTCTGAGTAGCCAGTCACCAGGTCTTAACACTACCAAGTGGGGACATTGAAGTCCCCAAACCAGGTAAGTGTCAACAGCGAGGCTAACTCCTAGGGTGGACCCCCTTCCCCCAGGAAGAATGCAACGGTGTGTAAAACTTGCTGGGAAGGTAAGCTGTTGGCAAACCTTGTCATTTTACTCTGAATGGGCAAACTGACTGACTGACAGTTTGTTTTTCTTAATTAATCTTCAGCAGTGGCAGCATTGGTAACAGACAGCAATGTGGTGATAGTTTACAGTTAAGAAGGCCATTGATCAGGGGTCTCCAAACTTGCTAAATAAAGGGCCAGTTTATTGTTCTTCAAACTTTAGGGAGGCTGGACTGTGACAATTGGCAGTACAAAAATGTTCTGGCATCAGTGGGAGTAAAAAATGCTTCATCTCTGGTGTCAGTGAGAGGAATTGTGCCCCATCGTTGGTGTCATTGGGTGGAAAGAATTATGCCCCATCGTTGGTGTAATTTGGCGGAAAGAATTATGCCCCATCGTTGGTGTCATTGGGAGGAATTGTGCACAATCATTGGTGTCTTTGGGAGAAACTGCCCCATCGTTGGTGTCATTGGGAGGAAATGTGCCCCTTTATTGGTGTCAGTTGGAGGAATCATGCCCCATTGTTTGTGTAAGCGGATGAAATATTGCCCCGAGGGCTGGATAAAAGCAAGCAAAGGGCCACATCCGATCCCTAGGCCCCAGTTTGGAGACCACCGTCATAGATGATCCGAATGTCTTTCCTTCCACCATGCCTCCCGTGGAGCTATTGTGTTCTGCCAGCAGGGAGCCTTGCCGGAACACAATGATCAATCCTGGTGGCTATAGCCACTGGCAGTAATCGCTTGCAGAAAATCCGACAGGCTGGTTGTACTAAAGTTAATCAATGGATTGACTTCAGTACAACCAGCCTGCCCATAGATGGACCAAATCCCTGCTGAACTGGCCAAGGTTCGATCCTTCCTTCTATGGCCGGCTTTACGGGCAGAATTTTATTCTTCTTTCAGAAAACACAGCAGAGCAAAGCATTCCTCCAAAGCCATTGTTCTTTATAACAGATGCTGCTACATATGCAGGTAGTACAGGAGAAAAGCAAACTGCTGGATATAAACACTGCTGTGCTGGGACAAGACCTTTTAGCACCCAAGGTAAAGATATCAAGGCGTCTTTCCAATGCCCACCATTACAAGGCTGAGGGACATAAGTGGAAAGTGGGGAATGTGACTGGATACGTTGTGTAACCATAAAATAAACAAGCTGAACTCTTTCAGTTCTTCATTTATCCTAGAAAGCCCTTTAAATCCTAACCCCAGGGTTTCTTAGTAAATAAAAATTGAACTGTTTAGCACTGGTTAAAATATAATAAACATTTTTTTGCCATGGCAGCCCCCCAAAGGTGGCTAAATACCCTCTGCTAAAGGCAGCTCATATTCCTGCACTGTGCGCATTGGGTCATTTACCCTCAATACAGTTTTTACCTTTGTTCCTGATAGGAATTCTTTGTCTCTTGTGCCGAAATTTCACCCTGGGTTACTTGGTTGGAACAATCTGGACCTATTTACAGTCACATTGGTATCAACTTGCACCTGAGTGCCATCTGGCTTACATCTCAGTGCTTCAGACCTTAGTATTGGGCCGTTGACCTTCTAGTGATAGGCTGTGGTATAGAGTGAATTATGTATTTTCTGTATTTTACCTTTTGTGATTCATTGGTTGCATATGGTTTTCTTTGTGGGCCTGCTGCTTTTGGGCTTCTGTGGGTAATTTCCTCTTCTTACCTTATGCTTTGGGTTCCTTCCTGGTTACTATCACTTCTGTGTGACCTGTTGCTGAGCTGGCCTTTACAGGGATGTAGCAGTGTTAATGTCCTAAACCTTCTGCTTCCGAGTTTAATTTCAGCTCTCAACCGCAACACTTTCTCCCTCTCCCGCCTTGTTCAAGTGTCCAGAAGATAGTTTTCTTGGCACTGGCTAGATGTCTCCTGGTGTGTGGGATTACCTCTTAGCCACAGCATCCTATAGTATGTCTTACCTCTCCGAGCTCTTGGAAGGGACGTATGGTGGCTCTGGGGGCTGCTTCTCAAGGTGAACCTGCCTCCTATGCATTTCCAGTCAGAGGACCTCTTATAGAGCAGTTTTTCTGCCTCTGCTCTTATAGGCAGCATTTTCTGTTCCTACTTTGGGAAAGTTGTTCATTTCCCATTCCTGGTAGACACAGCTTAAGGACATTCCAATGGTTTGAGATCAAGATCTCAGATGTGGTCTTCAATGAATTGATAAAAAAAATGGGATTTTTGTACTTGCTGTAAAATCCTTTTCTCTGAGTTTATTAAAAGACTCAGCACCCACCCCTCTGATTGTTTTTTGTCCCCCTCCTCCCCCCATGAAATGTTGTTCTCTGTGGACCGCTTCTGACTGAACTGAATCTAGCAGATTAGGGAGGTTTGGTTATGGTCTGTGTCTGCCCCAGGCAGTTCTTCTTTTTTTTTTTGCCTAATATCCTACTCCTGAAGGTAGTTACTGTAATACAGTGGTGAAATCTCAGCTGTGCCCAATTATTATTCTAATGCAGGATTTATATAGCACCAACAGCTTACACAGTACTTTACAATATAAGGGCAGACAATACAATTACAATACAAATTAATACAGTAGTGATCAGAGGGCCCTGCTTGTTGGAGCTTTCAATCTGATCAAAGAATTCAGAAGAAAGGATTTTTCAGTGAGTATGACAATCCCATCTTCAAAGCAATTCAGAGTTGACAGACTGAAAGCAGGAATGTTTTGCTCCCCTTTTTTAATAAATCAAGTCCTTTTGCTCTTGGAGTTTAGTGTTCTCAGGTGTACATTGTATTCTGTAGGGGCCACTGGAATAGAGGATCGTCTTCAGGAAGGAGTTCCAGATACAATAGAGTCCTTGAGAGAAGCTGCTATTAAAATCTGGATGCTTACCGGGGACAAGGAAGAAACGGCGGTAAATATTGCCTATGCCTGCAAGCTGCTGGAACACAGTGACAAGATTCTGACCCTGAGTGGACTGGACAATGTGAGTGTCATTCTAAAGGAAACCTGTGCTGAGACATATATGGGGGCTGCCACGGTGACACTACTAAAAATGTATGTGAAAACCATACACACCCAGATAGAATCCAAAAACATAAGCAAAATCCTGACCTTTTTGTATTTTGTTCTGATTAATTAAGACCAGAAGAAAAATCCTGACAGCTAGACGACTAGTATCTTCAGAAAGAGATGTCGGCAGTGGTGGCCTCCATGTTTCACTTAGGACAGATTTCCCTTAAGTTTTATAAAAATTTCTATCTCTTAGATTTGACCACAGTTTGTGCTATCTGGCTAGTCAGACATTTGTTGTCTTGGGTCTTTTCAGACCTCTCAGGTGCGCAGGAGCGCATACACTTTTTTTTTTGCACATTTCCTCACATTCTTTTCCATCACATCTAGGGCAGCTCATCAATTTCAGAGGGCTGTCCTACAGGCAAGAAATGGGGCAAAAGAAGTGCATGATTCCTAAAAATCATGCCGCACAAAAACACATGGTACTACACATTATTTAGGACTCTAAATAATGTGTAGACAGATCTAGTGGTAAGAATGTGGTAATGTTTTAAATATCATACTTAATAGTCATTTGTGCCTATTTATAAAGAAATAGTTGTACTGCCTACCCAAGCATCTAAACGATTTCACCAGGCAGAATGAAAGACACAGCAGAGCTCAAACTAGGAAAGGGAGAGGCAGCATAAGAAGCCAGTTAGGAGTGCTGCAGTGCAGAGAGCATGCTGATAGCAGGAGAAAGCAGAATGACTGAGAAATGAGCTCATCGGTACGTTGCTTCTAATTTTACTGGCCAGTCACAGGGTAGGGGTGAAGAAAAGACATGTCCATGAAACTGCAGCAGTAAAAGATCAGCTCCCCTTTTCTGCCAAGTAGGATTGTGCTCTGTGTCAGAGCTGTGTAAATCTCAGGTCTGGGTGGGAATAATACAGATCCTTTTGGCTGATAAAACATCTCTCAAATACATATTTCTTTTGCATACTTAGCGGTTTGCCTGAAGTTCAACCGAAAGGTATTGTGTGGTTTTCCATTTTATAAATGTTTGCCATGGAACGTTCAGGTAGTGTAAAACTAGTGGAAAAGTACAAAGATTGGTAATCTAAATAGCGAACAGCCTGGGGCAGACTGACCATTTGGAAACTCTGGCACTGCCCGAGGGCCCCGGGCCAGTTGGGGGGCCCCATGAGATGCCCCTGGTACCTTTTTCATAGGCTTTTTTGAGTTTGGGCAAGGACACAGGGGCCCCATAATCCCCTATTGCCCGGGGGCCCCATGAGTTGTCAGTCCGCCCCTGCAAACAGCTGACAATTTGTATCAAAAACAAAAATGGCCCTTAAAGCAGAGAAACTCTGCTTACCTTTCCTTCAATGATCTGACTTCTCTCACCTGGTGTTTTCATCCTCCACAAAACTTCTTCTGGGTGTCAGTGTGGCCGTCTTCATTGGCCAGCGTGGGATGACTTCACTCTTGCACATTCACAGAAGTGCAGTCACCCTGGCACACTTGTACAACTCAGTGTACATTTCAAAGCAGACTGCAAGCAGGCAAGTAGGTTTCTTTTGTTGCAGAAGAGACCTTGTATGTTGAGTCTTTCTGCGCTAAAGAGCCTGCCTACTCCATTTTTATAAGTGGGACTTTATTTCTGCTTTAAGCCCCTTTGCAAATAGACACAGTGCCATTAATTCCTAATGGCACCCCACGCACTTTGCTAACGCATGCGTGGGGTGCTATTCTTAATGGCACCCCACACCAAACCACATGGTAACAAAGTATCATTCATTTTGGTATGATGTGAATAAGTCCAACACTTGAGCTCATTTGCAGCTGCATAGGTGTGAACAGAGCCTAGATGCACGGTATCCGAATGACAGTTCAGCAACAAATTTACATTTCCATATCTGCGCTAGAAATTAAATATGAGTTCTTTACTGTGCTGTATATGGTTATACGCTCACTTCCACCCTCTTTTCTACTGCAGGGAACTTGTGAAGTGTTAATGAATCACATGATTGCTGAGATTGAAAGCCATGTTAACTCAAGTGACCCTTTGAAGAAAGAGCAGCACTTTGCCTTAATCATAGATGGAAAGAGCCTGGAGTTTGCACTGCAGGAAGCCCTACAAAAAAGGTTCCTCTACCTCACCCAGCGATGCAGAGCTGTCATCTGCTGTAGGGCAACTCCACTGCAAAAAAGCCAAGTGGTTAAACTGGTCCGGAATAATTTGCAGGTCATGACTCTAGCCATAGGTTAGTATAAGTATATTGGTTTGTGCTTAAATTTAATTTTTTTTTTTTTATTTCTTTTACCCTAATTTAATTTGTGTTTGAAGGTGATGGTGCCAATGATGTGAGCATGATTCAGGTAGCTGACGTTGGGATTGGCATTTCTGGCCAGGAAGGCATGCAGGTACCGTTTTAACTCTAACCAACTAAAATCAGACTATTGACTTGTATGATTTATTAAAATTAGAACCCCAGGTAACATAGACCATGGCAATCTGCTTATTTTATGTGTCCCCAGGAAGGGTGTCTTTCTAGGGATGCCAAACACTCTACTGTCAGTATACAGCATTTTTATGATTACTCCTGTGTGAATGCTGTTGACACCCATGTAGATTCCCATGTTCATGAGCTGTAGAGGATCAACATAGCTGCATATGAAAATGCAATGCAGAGTGCAAACTGAACATTTACCCAAATTGTACTGAAGCAGTAGAAAAAAAAAGGAGAAATGTGCTGAAAGAAATACAGTTACTGCTATAGCTTTAAGTTTTTGCTTGGCTATCCCTGACCTCAATACCTTCTTAGTCAATTACCAGGAACAAGCATACAGATTAAAATTAGAAGGTTAGCAAGAAGTATTAAAGTGATATTAAGCACTTTTAGTAGCTGATTTAATCACTTATGGAGTATGTTGCTTCCTTGCCTATGTTACAGTTTAAGCTGGTGCCATGATAGATTTACTGTTTCAGGGTGGCTCCTTTCTCTGGAAGCATCCTATGGAGCCACTCTTTAATGCAGGGACTAGGATTGCCTCTCTTTACACTGTATGCATAAATAGAAACACACAGCCCCATAGCCTAGGATGGCAAGGCACTTCCCTGCTCCTCCCACACCCTTCTCCAAGCTAACGGAAAGACTGGATACCATCTTCCTGTGGAGACCAGAAGTTCAGGGAAGCGGCACTGAGAGAGCAGGAGCAATCCGCTTTTGAAGTTGTAAAGTGCAAGTGTTGGGACTAAGAACTTGAATAAATAGTTTGCAGGGGAATGCTGAAGGTTTAATACTACTTTAACTTCTGATCTGCATACATGTCTGGGTCTGTTACTCAGAAAGTACTGAAGCCATTGGAATAACATAACATGAGGCAGCAAGCATTTTGAGAACAACTTTGCAATATCAGTTTTTCATATTTTTCTTTCTCTATGGCACCCCTATTGCGTCCTTGGCCTATGACCATTGATGCTTTCTGGCACTTTCATGTTTATGAAAGAGTCACTCCAGGGTTGCACATCAATGTAGAAACTGTTTATATCTGTTTCATCTTGGAGATGATACGCATTTTGATATCAGTTATAGCAGATAGACCCACATGTGCACAATCACATGCTTATGTTTATCTCAACACCTTTATTCTAATGTGTGATTTAATTTGACAGTATAAGCTGTGGTAATCAAGATGAAAATTGCATAACGCTTTTATTCTGCATACGTAATTAGCAGGTCCGTGCATATGTGTGCTTTATGTACTAATTATATCTAGTTGTATAACAAGCACGTGTTTTATTCATGTAATCATTCAGGTTAAATTTAGCTGTAGTGTGGTTAATTTGTAATTTAGATTGACCTATAGGTTTAGAAATGAATAAAACACAACAATTGGTCATATATACAGTGCATCCAGAAAGTATTCACAGCGCTTAACTGTAGCCACATTTTGTTATGTTACAGCCTTATTCCAAAATGGATTAAATTCATTTTTTTCCCAACAACATTATACAAACAATACCCCCATAATGACAACGTGAAATAAATTAGTTTTGAAATCTTTGCAATGTGTTAAAAATAAAAAAAAAAAAAAAAAAACACATGTACATAAGTATTCACCGCCTTTGCCATGACACTCAAAAATGAGCTCTGGTGCATCCTGTTCCCACTGATCATCCTTGAGATGTTTCCACAACTTGATTGGAGTCCACCTGTGGGAAATTCAGTTGATTGGGCATGATTAGGAAAGGCATAAACCTGTCTATATAAGGTCCCACAGTTAACAGTGCATGTCAGAGCACAAACCAAGCCATGAAGTCCAAGGAATTGCCCGTAGATCTCCGAAACAGGATTGTATCAAGGCACAGATCTGAGGAAGGGTACAGAAAAATTTCTGCAGCATTGCAGGTCCCAATGAGCACAGTGGCCTCCATCATCTGTAAATGGAAGAAGGTTGGAACCACCAGGAATCTTCCTAGAGCGGGCCGCCCGGCCAAAATGAGCGATCGAGGGAGCAGGGCCTTAGCCAGGGAGGTAACCAAGCACCCGATGGTCACTCTGAAAGAGCTCCAGCATTTTTCTGTGGAGAGAGGAGAACCTTCACAGAAGAACAACCATCTCTGCAGCATTCCAGCAATCAGGCCTCTATGGTAGAGTGGCCAGACAGAAGCCACTCCTCAGTAAAAGGCCAAAGGCAGTCCGCCTGGAGTTTGCCAAAAGGCACGTGAGGGACTCAGACCATGAGAAACTAAATTCTCTGGTCTGATGAAACAAGTATTGAACTCTTTGGCCTGAATGCCAAGCGTCATGTCTGGAGGAAACCAGGCACCGCTCACCACCTGGCCAATACCATCCCTACAGTGAAGCACGGTGGTGGCAGCATCATGCTGTGGGGATGATTTTCAGTGGCAGGAACTGGGAGACTAGTCAGAATCAAAGGAAAGATGAATGCAGAAATGTACAGAGACATCCTTGATGAAAACCTGTTCCAGAGCAATCTGGACCTTAGACTGGGGCGATGTTTCATTTTTCAACAGGACAACAACCCTAAGCACACAGCCTACATAACAAAGGAGTGGCTATGGGCCAACTCTGTGAATGTCCTGGAGTGGCCCAGTCAGAGCCCAGACATGAACCCGATTGAACATCTCTGGAGAGGTCTGAGCATGGCTGTGCACTGATGCTCCCCATCCAACCTCATGGAGCTTGAGAGGTACTGCAGATTTCAAAACTAACTTCTGTCACGTTGTCATTATGGGGTATTGTTTGTAGAATGTTGAGGGAAAAAAATGAATTTAATCCATTTTGGAAAAAGGCTGTAACATAATAAAATGTGGCAAAAGCTGTGAATACTTTCTGGATGCACTGTATATTATATTAATGAAAAGGTAGTGACTGTGCAGTCACTTACTTACACCATGCAGTGTAGCAGGATATCACTTTCTTTATGTATTGGTATTTCTATTTGTGTATTGCAGGCAGTGATGTCAAGTGACTTTGCAGTTTCTCACTTCAAGCACCTGAGGAAGTTACTGCTTGTTCATGGTCACTGGTGCTACGTTCGCCTTGCCAATATGATTCTATACTTTTTCTACAAAAATGTTGTAAGTAGAAAATAAACTAAAAAATATATTTTTTTTTGTTTTTTTTTTAGGTTGTATGAATTCTAGCACTTTTGTTTAAAACACCTTTTGTATGTTTAAAGAATTTGTAAACCCAACTTTTCATATTCTTGCTATGTGCCTGCTGTACAATGTACTTGTATGAAAATGTATCCTGTTCTCTTTGTATTGCTTTCTTTGTATGAAATCCTGGTGTTCCTATCAGTTCCTCTGCTTTCCTATTAACAACTGGCCTGGGGGGTCACAAGTCCAGCACTGGAGTCAGGATGTCCTTCCCCCCACTGGCCTGAAAGGTTTTCCTGATGGATGCCAGCCTGTTGGGATTATTATTATTATTATACAGTATTTATAAAGCGCCAATAGTTCGCTCAGCGCTGTACATTACAGAGAACATGTGACAGAACAATACCAATACAATGCAAAACATGAGGGGATCGAGGGCCCTGCTCTTTCGAGCTTACAATCTAGGAATGGGGAGAAGTCCTAGATACTCTTCTGGTACAGGGGACTTGGTTGCCAGAGAAATCTTGCATCAGAATCAATGTCTTTGTGCTCAAAGCAATTTAATTTGTCCCTGGACCTCCTGACTGCAAGGCCATCCATCCTGTGTTCAGTTGGACAATGTCACAGTAGTGGCATATTTCAATTATCAAAGATAAACCAGAAGTCTCGCAGCTCAAAGAGAAGCTGACCAGATTTAGGCTTGGGCAGAACTTCATGAAGATCATACTTCTCTTGGGTGACAATTGAATTCAAGAAAATTTTTAAAAATATATTTTTTTTGTTTGCACAGTAATTTTGGAAGGGAGAAGCGCTACACTTTATATATTTATATAGGTTTGTGTTTTTTTTTGAGTTGGTAATAAAACGGATGAGAGCAGCTTTTCCAAGGTTTGTAATGAATTATTTTTGAGAGATTAAAGCAGCATGGGGATACATTTGCATTTCATACTAAAAGTATGCTTTCTTTTTTACCTGGTTGTTTTACTATAGTTATTACTAATCCCCCAGAGTCTGACAGTTCAACTGTAACATATCAGAATGGAAAGTTTTTATATTGTTATGAAGTAGTGTTTGTAACGTAGGTAATATTTACTGTTTAGTGAATTATATAGGGTCCTGTATTCCAGTGTTATTATAAAGCTATATGAAAGTGGAACTGCACTGCATCTGAGCATCATAAAACGAAAATGCTATTTAATTCTTTGTTAATATTGAAAGAAAACTACCTCATCCATCCATGTCTCAATGCTTTATTTTGCTGAGAAATCATTTTGAAAAGCACCGCCTGGCATTTCTGGCCATGACCATACTGAGTAAGGGCAGATGATTTATGTAGCATTTACTTCCTGGAATCCATCTGCCTTTAACTCAGCTGAGCTGAAAACACTCCCATCCCTTCTGAAGACTGCTGGGATGCATGACATCATTTGTCTAGCCACTTCAATACCGGGCACTTATACCCCCTTCCTGCCCAGGGCAATTTTCAGCTTTCAGCGCTGTCGCACTTTGAATGACAATTGCGCGGTCATGCAACACTGTACCCATATGGATTTTATATCATTTTTTTCACAGACATAGTTTTCTTTTGGTGGTATTTAATCACCACTGAGTTTTTTTATGTTTTGCTAAATAAAACAAAAAGCACCTGAAACATTTGAAACAAAACGCACTTTTCTTCATTTCTGTTATAAAATTTTGCAAATAAATAACATTTCTTCATAAATTTAGGTCAAAATGTATTCTGATGCATTTCTTTGGTGAAAATAATCCTAATTGAATTTTATTTTTATTTTTTTTTCAAATGTTTCTATTTTTTTTATTACATTTTTTTTTTTTTTTACTATTTTATTTTTCAGCACACTGTGACCAAAGCAATACAATGTTACCATAATAACATTGAACTACTTTGGGCAAGTGATCAGAATTTATCATTTTTTTTTACACATTATGCTTGCTAATACCAATGTATTTCATTGATATTTGCAATCATTGTTACTGAATGAAACTGATTCCTTCAGTCTTTTGTTGCGGTTAGCTGTGATTGGGCAAAGCTCATCACATGATACAGATGGGCTGTGGTTGGCCCTGTCTGTACCATGTGACCTGCTTTGACCAATCACATCTAATAACACAATTGTATACAATGAATGGCATCCATTTGTATACAATTGACATGTGATCTGTTGTGATTGGTCACAGCAGTGCTAGGCATTTAGTCATGTGATCTTTTCTGACAGGGATAATCAGAGTTTATGTTGACTGATCACATCATCAAATGTTTAGACATGGAGAGAGGTGTGTGTGTGTGTGTGTGTGTGTGTGTGTGTGTGTGTGTGTGTGTGTGTGTGTGTGTGTGTGAACCCATCTATTACTTTTTAGCAACCCCAGAAGAACTATTAAATATAGAATTAGGTTAACATTAGAGTGGTGGGGGTTGGTTGTTGTTATGGTTGGTGGTGTTAATATTTTTGTGACATGCATGTATATGGAGTCTCACGCACATCTTTTTGTGCACAGCCCCCAAGCTATGCATCTGGTCGTTCAGAAGACTATGATGTCTAATATTTTTCTATGTTGGGAAGAGAAATCAGGTACATTTACATTGTGGTTTTCTCCCTCTAGATGTTTGTGAATCTTCTTTTCTGGTACCAATTCTTCTGTGGTTTCTCAGGAACAGCTATGACAGATTTTTGGATGCTAATTTTGTTTAACCTGGTCTTCACATCTGTGCCGCCAATAATTTACGGTATTCTCGATAAAGATTTGTCAGCAGAAACCCTTATTGTGCTTCCAGAGCTCTACAAGTCAGGACAAACCTCAGAGGTGAGAGCAGCTGGGACCTTACAATGGCTTCTCATATTATTGTCATAGCCCATTAAGTTTTAAAGATTTGGTGACAAAAAGGTTTTGATTTCTTTTCATATTTTAGTTGATTTAAGGAAATATTTATAATTGTTGAATGTGTTATTCATTGAACATTTACTTCACCAGTCTTTCACTGCATTTATAAAATTCATTCACTTGGAAGATTCTCCTGAGCATGTATCCTATCAAACAAAAGCATTTATTATGTGTCCCCAGGTGTGCCAAGGTTGTGTGTCAGAACAAGTAGTGAGCGTAATTTTCAATGGGGACAACGCTTTTAAAACAAAATAACTCTAGGCACTCCAAAACTTCATGTAGCTGGATTTGAAATTGAAATTCACATCACACTGGATTCAGTTTCAAAGCAGGCTGATGGTGTGAGCATATAGCTGTTGAAATGAGAAGGAAGAGTATCTTTGGTTGTGTCCGGTTATGTACATTGATTATGGGGTGGGACAGTTAGGAGGGAAAAAACATTGTAAACCTGTTTACCATCATAATATTGCTCCTGTCTTTTTTTTTTTTTTCTCTTGTAGGCTTACCAGTCATCAACATTCTGGGTCACCATAGTGGATGCTTTCTACCAAAGCTTGTCGTGTTTCTTTATTCCTTACTTTGTGAGTAGGTTACAGATTATTCCTTTGTAGAGGTCAACGTTTTAATTTGTTTTCCATCATACACACCTATTTATATTACTTGTAGCTTAGAAGGCTGATTTATGAAGAGTGATGTATAAATAGAGCAATGAGATTTCATTTCAGAGATGATACCAAGATGGTTTTGTATGGACAGTAGCTCTGATTTTGCTCTGCTGTTGTGGTGTTCTTAATGAACACACCATAGAACTGCCTCTCTGGAATATTGTACTGATGAGGTCTGCCTGTTGCCTCTGCCTCTGCCTGTAAGTCGCATGCAATTCCTACATGCATAAGAACTTTCTTAAAGTGGAACTAAAGGCAAACTTTTTTTTGTCAGCTTAGAGCAAGAGAGAGAGTTATAACCCCTGTAAGGTTTATTTTTGCAATCCATGTCCCATTGGGGAGATTTTCCTTTGCTTCCAGTTTCATAGCCAAACAGGAAGTGAGTATAAATCCATCCAAACTAAAGGAATCACTGGTTGTCACCAGAAATAGTGACCCCATTGGAAAATATCCCCACTATTCCTGTTCTGGGGACTACCTATAATTTGGGATTTTCTTTTACTTTCACTTTTATTGATAATGGTAAATGGGACAAATAAAGACGGTAAATCTCCCTAACAGGGGCACAGAGCAATAAAAACTTGACTGGGGTTCTAATCCCTCTCCACTCCGTCTAAAACAAAAAAAAAAAAAAGGCTTTGCCTTTAGTTATACTTTAAACTTTGCTTGTACATAAGCAGTCGAAAAAAACTTGTTGGAGGACAGTGATGTTTTAGAATTACTGTAGATATTAGGTGAGTTTATCGCATTCTATATAGCATATGTTTAACTACTTGGCAACCAGGCTATAGCCATATGACGTCCTCCAAGAAAGCACCCCCAGCAGCGTGCACCCGGTGCTGTCTGTGATCACTGTGTCCTACAGACACAGCTGATCACATTACATGGTAAATGGCCTGATCACAAAGTAAATACAGTTGCTGATTATCAGCAGCACTTTCCTCACGCTGTCACAGTGTGAGAAAAGTACTGTCGATAGCCAGCAAGTGTCACAGAGGACATCTGCTCTGATAATCAGGGCACTGATTATCCGTGCCATGATTCAGTGCCGCCCCCAAAAGTGCCCAGCAGTGGAGCCCATCAGTGCTGCCCCAAAAGTGCCCACCAGTGGCGCCCATTATTGCCGCCTATCTGTGCCCATTATTGCCGCCTATCTGTGCCCATTATTGCCGCCTATCTGTGCCCATTATTGCCGCCTATCTGTGCCCATTATTGCCGCCTATCTGTGCCCATTATTGCCGCCTATCTGTGCCCATTATTGCCGCCTATCTGTGCCCATCAGTGCAGCATCATCAGTGCCTCCTCATTAATTCCCAGCAGTGCCCGCCTCCTCAGTGCTGCCTATCAGTACAGCCTCATCAATACACATCAGTGAAGGAGAAAATGTACCTGTTTGCAAAATTTTATAATAGAAACACAGAATATTTTTGCTCTTTTTTTTGTTTATAGTGCAAAAAATGAGAAACCCGGTGACGATTAAATACCACCAAAAGAAAGCTCTATTTGTGTGAAAAAAAAAAGATAAAAATGTCATATAGGTACAGTGTTGCGTGACTGCGCAATTGTTATTCAAAGTGCAATAGCGCTGAAAGCTGAAAATTGGCCTGGGCAGGGAGGGGGTAAAAGTGCCCGATAGGCAAGTGGTTAAAGTGAAACTTTATCCAGCTCCAATTTGATAAATAATAGTCTTTAGGAAGGAACAGTCCACATGAATAATTGCATTTTTACGCAATGCAGAGGATTAACCCCTCAGGTTCCACAGTGAGTATATCAAGCATGATTTACTGCATATTCTGACTGATTTTACTGTTGTGGGTTTAGTAACATCTTAACTGCACCGCACAACTCACTTTACAGTAGCAGGCTGTGTACCCATAATACAGGCATTGCAGTGAACATGTGCTGTGGCATATTGGTAACAAATTTGAAATGAAAGAAATGTACATAAATGCATGGCATTGTGTGACACTTCATCTGGTTAATATTTGATGAAGCAGCATATAAAATCTAGTTGATCATTCATCCCCACACATGTGAGATAGAAAAGCCCGGTTTTATACAAACCATTAAGAATATAAGACAATTGCTTTATAACCCTGTCATGCTACAAAAACTTCTCCATAACATTGACTGAAAACCGTTAATAACTCATAACATTCTTCTTTACTTTTACAGACTTATTTTGGCTCTGATATGGATATCTATGCTTTTGGGAGCTTCATCATAACAGCAACTCTGTTTGTGGTTTTGCTACACCTTCTAATTGAAAGCAAAAGCCTGGTGAGTCAATACACAACACAGACTGCTGCTGGAAGGCTGGGCAAGACATTTCATGGAAGAATATCAAGTCTTGTTCTAGAGCCATTAGGTCATCTGTAATGTTTTAACATTTCTATTTCATGCTTTCCCTAAAATGAAATTTCATTAAAAGTCTATTTTTTGCTAGATTTTTTACTTTAAACCAGGGTGAAAACATTCTTATTTTGCTATTGATTTCTTGAGGTTATCTTTTATATATTTTATATTTTTTTGAGTGTTTTTTGTCTTTTTGGACAAATAACTCCCAATGCAAAATGAGCTCTAATTGCAAAATGAAAGTGTGACAGTTTTACCATTTTTTTTTTTCCCTGATTGGTTTCCTTGGTAAAAATAATCAGTTTTAGTTTATTTTCTTGTGAGTACATGCTGGAGTGTTTAGAAGACCAGAAAGGGCAGTCCTTGCATTTCTGTTATACATGTGCTTAAAAAGACACTACTACTATGTCCATGCTCTGCAGAATGCACATACTGACCCTGACACACATTTACAAGGGATTTCTCGCCTCTCCTTCCTTCTCTGAAGCTGTCCAAAATATGTTATTTCCACGTATGGAGAAGCATGTAACCTCCTCCCCCTGTGAGTACTGTAACATGTCCTGGGGAGTGATGTCACCCCTCCCTTTGATCACCAACACCAGTAATTTCTGGCAGGGGAAGAGAACGGAGAAGCAAAGGAGCTCCGGTAGAGTATGGAGGAATGGTGGAGCTTCTTTGCAGAGTCTCTTTCACCTTGTCTTGTGTCGGCAAGCTGTGTGCGTCTCTGTGGATAATTTAGTGTCACCATTCCACAGATGTGCACAATTTCAAAGCTTGACATGTTTGGCGTCTAGTTATTTGGCGGAACATCATCTTTTATATTTTAAAAAAAAAATGATATTATATTGTGTTTGTGTGCACTAAAATTCATTGAACTGCTTTTGAAAAACCACTGCGCAAATATTCTGAGACATAAAAAAAATCACCCGCCATTTTATTCCTTAGGGCCTCTGCTCAAAAAATGTATAATGTTTCAGGGTTCTTAAGAATTTTCTTTAAAAAAAAAAAATGCAGATTTTTATATGTATGCAGATTTTTATATGTATGGGAGAAGTGTCAGAAATGGCACGAGGCTCAAGTGGTTAAAGGGCATTCTCAGTGCACTTTTTTAGTTGTGTAAAGTAATCTAGTATTTTTTTTTTTTTTTTTTTTGCTGTTGCTGCAGGCAGAAAAGTCTAACAGATTTCAGCATCCATGCTAAACATCCTGGATGGAAGAATCTCCCCTGCTAGCTATTGTACTGTTGACAGACAGCACTCCTTGGCTCCCTAAATACCCAAACTATGACAACATCCGACTGATTGTAGTCGCTGTTCTGCTGACAGTTTTCCTACCCAGCTCCTTTGATTTTTCTATTGAAGTTTACAGCTGTCTGTGTATAGCTAGCTTTAGATTCATGAAAAAAAAAAAAGATAAAAGGGTTTATAAGGTAAACAGGTCTAATAACTCAAACTGTGCACTTGTAGGTACATTGCATGCACAGGTCCATATAAGAATTTATTTACAAAGTTTTTCATGTAGAGGATAAAGCCACAACTATACTATGCTTCCAGACATGCTGCAATGCCCACCGTGGTTAACTACCCTGTTATGAAGTTGTGCCACCCTGTCTGGTTGTGTTGTCTTCAGGGACTTGTCAGATGGGAAATTCTGTTGCTGGCAACACTTCGTCAGCGGCAGAGGCACTGCAATTTCAACTTTTATCATCTCTATCACCCTGGCACTGCCTGAAATGCCACTGAAACTCAGCCGCTACCGATGGACTGGCAATCTACAATTTAAAGCTGCTTCAGGCAAGAGATGTTAAGGTTCATTTACTAAAGGCAAATATGCTGTTCACTTTGCAAAGGATGTTTCCCTTAGTTTTGTGAATGTGGTGGAAATTAATTTACCAAATCACATGCAAGAGAAAAAAAAAAGTACATTTTTGCTTGCACATGATTGGATAATGGAAGTGAGCAGAGCTTCACCTCATCACTCAGCTATGGGAAGATTCCCTTTTAGGCTTGGTTCACACGTGTGCAGGTGGCTCCCGATGAGGGTCCACACCTGTTCCCACTCACAACCACACACACAGAGATGCATGCGGGTGCCATTAATCCTTATGGCACCCACACGCACTAGAATTCGCTGCAGTCACTTCTTGCGCTGTATTCGCGGTTTCCATGCGGGTTGTAACTTAAAAAATGACGCAGGGACCTTTTCTCTGCATTTTCAGGAGCACAACAGCCCATTTAAATGAACGGGCTGCTGTGACCTTGCAAAATGTGGCTTGCTGAGCTGCAGAAGTGTGAACCAGAACTTAAAGTGAAAATTCTCCTGCAAAGGGAAAAAGCGGATTTTCCTTTAGTAAAACATCCCATATAAGATAAAGCAAGCTGAACTTTATGCCCCTTTAAGCGTTATTTACAGTGGAACGTTACTCAGCCAACATTAACGATTATTAATCCTTATGCTGCTAGCATTAGTAAATAGATAGGGAACTACATCATATTTACTTGTTTTAAACTTGTATTTATTTTTTACATTTTTTCAATTACTTCCTGGTTTCCAGGCCTAGGCAAATGATGTCATACATCCGAAGAGTCTTCAGGAGGGAAGGAGGGGCTTTTTCATCTAAGCACATCCTCCTGCCTTCATGCCTGAGCTAAGGACAGATGGATTCCAGGAAGTAAATGCTACGTGAATTTTCTGTCCTTACTTAGGATGGCCATGGCCAAAAATGCTCTGTCCTGTGCTCTTCACTAGGAAGGTGCAGCCATTAGGATAAATGCCCCCTAGCAGCACAGGAGAGATTTCTGTTCTTCCAAGACCCGCACATGGACATAATGCTCTCCATTGAGCGCGTTTGCTCAGCGGCTGCAATAGGAGAGAGAGCGTTGCAGCTGCTGAGGTCATCTGTAGTGTCAGGAGATGGCGCTGCACATTTTTTCGGCTCAGAAGGACAGAGCTCACTCTTGTACAAGTAGGGGGCACTCTTCCTTATGGCTGGTCTGTCCTAGAGAAGAGTTAGGGGCAGGCTTCACTCCATCCACAAATGGCCTGTGGGAAGAGAATAAAAGCTTGTTTCTAAAATAGAATTTGTTTAGTGTGAAATAGTGTTCATGGACTGCATAGGGTATTTTTTTTTTCTTTTTTTAAGACGAATTAACCCTTTTAAATGAAGGCTCTGCTGTCCACAGCAGCCAATTAGACTTAAGCAGCTCTGTTTCCAGTGCTTGCCAGCAAATAAGTGCACTTGTCATACTGGTTGCTTTTTGCTCTAGTTGTAAAGCTGTAGCTTGTAAACATTGATGATTTGCTTTCTAGATATCTGTAAAATTATGTATTTCTCAATAAAACATCTTTTCATTCTACTTATTTCAGACATGGATTCACTGGACAGTGATGATTCTCAGTGTTCTCACCTACTTTGTCTTCGCCTTGGCTCTTTCGGCAGCTTGTGTGAATTGTATCCCACCTGCCAATGTATACTGGATCATGCACACTCATATGGCTGACCCAGTGTTCTATCTTGTGTGTATCATGTCTGTAGTAGTTGCACTTTTACCAAGGTATGTATAAGTAATATGCTGCTTCTTGGTCATCACCTGCCATTATTCATAGGTTGGCTCATGAAATGTTCAGCATAAAGAGACACCTGCTTCTAAGTAAATTCGTTTTCCCATGTACAATGCAACAGTGGTATATTGACTCATTTTAAAAAATCTAGAGAACAGGAAAACTGCTGTAATTTCAGTAATAACCATTCAGACTTCTAGTGTAGAATAGAAAAAAGAAGCAAATAACTGATGACAGTAAAAACTGGTGAAATGGTATTTATTTAATTCTTGGTATGATATGCTTTAAAACTGTGGTTCTCAACCTTCCTAATTCCGCGACCCTTTAATTCAGTTTCTCATGTTGTGGTGACCCCCAACCATAAAATTATTTTCGTTGCTACTTCATAACTGTACATTACGATTCATAATAGTAGCAAAATTAAATATCTGATATGCAGGATGTATTTTCATTGTTACAAATTAAACATAATTAAAGCATAGTGATTAATCACAAAAACAATTATAATTATAATTCATGAAGCGTCGTTTTACCTCCAATACTGCTGCTTTCAACACAGTAGCTGCTTTCAACACAGCAGCTACTTTCTACACAGTAGCTGCTCTTTACACATGTGTGTATGGTCCACATAAGTAAATTATGGCGCCAACCCTGTCACATACACCTGTATTTGTACGGGGTGTATGTGATGGGGTTGGCGCGATGATGTCATCACACCGGGTACTCGTATGTGGGCGTATCTGCATGTGGGCGGACCCGCCTGGAGACGGATAGAGGAGCGGTGTCTCGGTTCCTAAGACCATCGGAAATATGTGTTTTCCGATGGTCTTAGGCGACCCCTGTGAAAGGGGTCGCGACCCACAGGTTGAGAACCGCTGCTTTAAAAGAAAAGTAAGGGGTTTAAAAAAAACAAACCTACATAGTTGCCTAGGTGGATGCAGTAGTGGTCCGATGCTGCTGCTGTCCCCTGCCACCTGAAAGACTGAGAACCAAGTGATCAAAGACTGCTAATCACTCAGTTCTTGGTTTCCAGTGAGCCAAGAGCCTGGCACTGTCAGTCACTGCTCTCTGCTCTGCCCCTCCAGCTCTCACTGGAGCACGCCAGACAGTGGATGGGGTGGGGGCAGCTGGCACATTTGGGTGGATCCCGACATTTAAAATTGGGATCTCTCTAGTGCCTGGACTGGCTGAGTGGCGTCAGCTGACAGCGGACTTTAGCTCTCTGTTGGCTGAATACAGTACATAACTAAGAGTTCTCCTGTGACCTGCACAGAAGTAGGGCAACAAGAGCTTTGACTTCTCCTTTAATGCTAGCTTACTATGAGCTCTTACTAGATTGGTGCTTGGGACGGGGGTGTTGGCAGGATAGAAAATGTAAGAGTGGTCTTGGCCCCTGGCCACAAGGTTCATTATTTGGGGTGCTGAACAAACAGGTAGTCGGGTAAGAGGAAGACCAAAGGGCAATAATCCAGACACCATGGGGGACAAAAAGCTATCTAACAGGAGAGGCCATAGGAACAATGAGGGATAAGTCCAAAGGCACAGGGCAACAATCCAGGCACATTGAGGGACAGACCGCAATCTGGTACAGCAGGGATTAATGGAGGACTAAGATGAGTCATGTATTGTATTTTATTTTTTATTTTTTTTTTCATTCAACCAGCGAGTTGAATGAATAAAATTACTTGATTTCCCCATCCACACCCTCGAGGTGGATGAGGGAATTCTCCTGCTGAGCCTTTGTATTCTGAAAGTGGGGAGACTTCCCTGCCATCAGAATACACTGATCAACCCTGACAGGTTTTCTGCTGAGCAAAATCCCTACCTCTAGACCCTCTGGGTAGGCACAGGATCTTCCTAATCAATTAATGCAGATCAGCTAATTTATTTATGCATTGCTTATTGATTTGATTTTCGCTCGACAAATGTTCTTTTAGAGGGTTTTATTTTCCTTTTATTATTTCACAAAAATCGAATCTTTCTGGGCTTCGTTACAGTGTTAAATGGTCCAGTTGCACTTGTTTTGCCTGGCACAATACTTGGGCTTGAATCTGGCTACTTTATGTTCTCCAAGGGGGCAACCTTCTGAAGAATTTATTATTGCACATGAGGATCCCTTCATCTCGCTGAAAAGAGAAAATGTTGCACTGGACCACTGGAGCACAGTTGGTTGAGTTACACAATACATTGTGGTGGGATTTAGTACTTTGGAAGGGAGATTTCAGGGATAGGGGGAGGTCCTTGCGCATGCAGAGACATGTGTCTGTCAGGTCCCAAGTACTGTTTTTTCATTATTCATGGCACTTCCTGATTTCTCTCCTAGGCAAGGATGACACAGAGTCAGCCAACCCGCTGCCTGCTGGAATGCCCACATCATACACCTCAGAAGGCAGTGTTTCAGTGCAGAGACTTACTCAACATGTTTGCTCGTGTGTGAAATCTTGCACATGCATAAACATGTGACAGGTCTCTGATAGGTCCCATCACCTTGTTTGCATATGTGTGAGATCTTGCTCCTGCACATACATGTAATATGGGTCTCTGCACTGAAACCCCTGTCTCCTGGGATGTGTGACTTGGACAATGAGGTGGCAGTTGGTGACTGACCTTTGTCATCCTCGTCTAGGCAAGGAATGTGGAAGTTGCTCTATTAAAATAAGAAAAAAGTGCGATTTACTTTTCCTAAAATCCGAAAACAAATCTGAAGTTGAATAAAAGGGAGAGGGGAGAAGAAACTTCTTGGGTAAAGGTCTGTTTTAACCTTTTACTGTATTATATTTCATTTTAGGTATGTTTACAGAATATTTCAAGGGTCATTGTTCCCCACTCCACAGCAGAGGGCTAAGCAGCTGGATGTGATGACAGCTGAAGAGCGTTTACGTGCCATAAAACATTGGTATACTCCAAAGATTGCACGGCGTAACAGTACCTCATTTCACATTGTGCCAGCAGGTGGCAGCATAGCAACAGAGGATGAAGAAGCCTTTTCTGTCTAAGAAGGATGCACAACATATTAACTTTGTCAGATGGAAGAGACTGGCCCTTTGTTGCTCAAGCAATTGCACGGTCAATGCTTATTGCTTAAATATACTTGTATTATGTGCCCGGTGCTAATATATAAAGTATGACAAAGGAGGTAATCTGCTCCTTTAAGATTTCAGGATCTATAAATCAAAGCCTATACCCAATCTATCTGTGTAAAAGGAATTTGCTGGGAAATTCAGACTTTACCTTAAATAACTGGACAAATTATTATGAAGTGGCTGAATGAAGAGGTTGCAATTCTTTCATCATTCCAGCTTTTCTTTTTGCACTTTTGTACATTTTATAATACAGTGTTAAATATTTATCCAAGAACCTGTGCTGAATGTACTAGTTTTTCCTCAGTACATGAAGAAAATCTTATTAAGAGTGTATCCAAGGAGTCTACTTTTAAAGTGTTTGCCTGTCAATCTCTCTTGGACAACGGACTGAATACAAAGTAGACTTTTCTCCTACAGCACCACCTGCTGGTCAGGTATAATAGCCAAGCCATTCATATGTAGTGATGCTTTGAGAGCCATTGCATCTGAATGGTCACACATAAGGGACATACAGAACAAGTGTATTTGGGACTGGGACCGGTATGTACATTTGAACTAGGAAACACACGGGTTGATTTACTAAAACTGCAAAATCTGGTGCAGCTGTGCAATGGTAACCAATCCGCTTCTAACTTCAGAGTGTTTTATTAAGGTAGGTCATAGACAGAGTGAGTTTCTTTCCTGCAACCACAGTCAGTATTGACAGGGGAATCCCTCCTGCTGAGCCATTGTGTTGTGCCAGCGGGGTAAGCTGTCCTCGCTGGGAGAAGACAATGATTGTTGCTAGCAGCTATATTATTATCATTATACAGGATTTATATAGCGCCAACAGTTTGCGCAGCGCTTTACAATATGAAGGTAGACATTACAGTTACAATACTATTTGGTACAAGAGGAAACAGAGGGCCCTGCTTATTAGAGCTTACAATCTAGGAGGATATTATACTATATGTAAAATCCGGGAGGCTGTTTGTACCCAAGTTGGGTGCATTCTGGCTGCCCATACATGGTTCGAGTCTCAGCCAGTCCCTGCTGTACCAACCTAGATTCGAACAGTCTATGGCTAGTTTAAGCTTTGACAAAAAAAAAAAAAGAGCTGCACTAGGTATTGCACTCTTTAGTTTTTGTCAATCTCCCCTAGTGTGTTTCTACAGAGAAGCCAGAAGCTGTGTGCAAACTTTTAACTGATCAGAAAATCCTTATACTAAAGACACACTTGAATACTTTACAGTAGACTTGTTACAGTTCATAATATAAAGGACCCTTTAATAAAAGTGGTACACAGACCGTTATCAACCAGTACAATTTTTTTACCCTTTACTGTTAAGAGCCACAGCCTTAATTTCCATACGTTTTAGCACTGCTTTCTACATTTTGGTTAGGAAGAGATGTCCATGTGCTTGGGAGAGAGGTTGAAGTGAATTAGATGTATTCAAGGAGTAATGTACACAGGGCATGCAGTCACAAATCTTGGTCTGTCCTCATAGCTTCTTGCACTTCTTTGTTAAAAAAAATTCTGGCCACGGGTGCCCAATTTTTGCTTTTTATCTAACTCAAACTATTTGACTGATCTTGACATTATTCAGAAAGTATTAATCAGCTCTTTTTTAGTGTGCTCTGAATACGCTCATTCTGTATGTACACCCATTATTGTTATTATTATACAGGATTTATATAGCACCAACGGTTTGTGCAACATTTTACAACCTGAATAAGTACTGAGTGCAAAGATTGGACATAGCCGTCCATCGACGCTTCCAAAGTAACCTTGTCACTTGCAGCCTCTTCATCACCTAATACTTTATTCCAACATGTTTTGTTACAGTAGATATGGGTTAGCAGATTTGTATTCTGTATTCCTGATCAGGCTGACTTTATGGTGTTTCTAGATTGGACACATTAGATGCTTTCCCGAAGAAAGCTATACATAATGATACAGAATAATGGCTGCCGTGCAGCACCTTTAGAACCAACTGGGTCTACATTATGCTGGTTCATGTATTACTGTTTTATATTCGAAGCATTGCCATTTTTGTACATTTTACTATACTGCAGCTTATACTGAATAACTTGAAAAATTTGCTAATCGCTTGTTTTATAAGATTATACTTTTTGCCTAGAAAACATTGCTGAACTTAAAGTGTTATAATTCGAGGGCTGAAGGTACATTACTGCATGTGAAAATTCACTGATAAACTGTTACGTTTAGATCATTACAATTCTTATTTAACCACAGGCCCAAAGAGCATTTATTTTCTGATAGGGCAATGCACAATGGTATCTGATGGACTGGCTGTTGTCGGTTACTTAATTTTGCCTGCCTCAAACTCCAGTAACCTTGAAAAGTCACATCTCCATGTACAGAAGTTAGAGCAGTCAAGAACAGATTGGCGTGAATGGGGAAATGTGCATTTTTTGGTATTTCTTTTGCTTTATTTACTGTAGGCATTTCTTGTTTAAAGTAAACTCTACACCAAACTGAGCCATTCAATTTGAACATATGATGAAAAAAATACACAAGCAGACTGCCCCGATTGTAAACCACATGACAGCACAGTAAGTAGACTTAAGCCCCTTTCACACAGGATGGATTTTGCTGCAATCGGTAGGGGATCTGGGAGCTGATCCTGTGCTGATTGGAGCAGAGCAGGACAGATGTCACATTCCTGTCCACTCAGTGTATGTAGAGTGGACATGGACAGAGCCTGCTCTGCTCTATGGGTGGTTGGGTGCAAATGGACTGCGCTGCCTCCGATCCAGTCTACCAAGACAGAAAAGGATGCAGTCCTCTAAATTTTTTTTTTTTTTTACTGATTGGACTAAGATGTAGGCAGTATGTAAACAGACACAAGTCCATTTATACCTGCCTGTCCATAAGGCTGCTTGGACTTTCTGATCAGGTCCACCTCAAAAATTGACAGGCAGACCTGAACGAACAGAAAAGGGCCCCTAAGAGATAGGAGGCTGAAATGATGCAAATATACATTTTCCTGTAAATCCAATCTTGGTCCCACCGTGTCCATTTCCAGATCCCTTTTGGTCTTTTAAAGTGATGGACAGAATCAATGACTAATGGGGAATCTCAAGTTTAAGTAGAAGTCCATGCTCGATCTTTACAGTAAAAGTTTATATTTCCATATAAAATCAGCTGTGTGTGTTTATCCAAAGTTGCTGATCATTTCAGCCTGTAGTTACATGTAGGGACACAGAGTTACACATTTATTACTAAAATGTTAAAAAACGTAATGCTATCTAATATGTTAAAAGTGTTAAGTACTGTAGCTTAGATGAACAAATGTATTATAGATCAAAGGAAAAACAATTGCCTAAATGCTTATTCAGAGTATTAAGGGATTAGCTGACCAGAAATAGTGAAGTGACTGAGCCCATTCTTCCCACATTTCTGAAAACTGGTAGGTTTTAGTCATTTCACGATTTCTAAATTTTAATGTGTGTTTTACATAAAATGCCATTTTTTTTTTTTTTCTTAAGTTACGCTCCAGAAATGAGAGTTATAGGAGCTTCATTGGGAGGGGGTTACCTTTTTGCCCCACAGAGCAGCAAACTTAATTTCAAGCCTTCTAAAAATGCAGCTGGGGGTGGAGCTAGAACCCATGTTAGACTTGTTTTCTTTAAATTTAGAAGTATAAATATGGTATGTATTGAATTTTCTAAACTCACCACCACCTTGATTTTGATGGACTTGAAATGTATTTAGGACAATACTGGCCATATTCAGTCAGATCATTAGACTAAAACCCAAGAACTGTCTATCTGGATTTAAAGCATCTTTACTCCTAGCTAGTGCACAGTTGTCAAAGGATTACTGTAGAACCATCTCTAGAACTGAATGCTGTTCTCTGTCATGCTGGAGTATTCCTGAAGTTATTTCAAAATACCTTTTAATTTATTTAAATCCCTTTAACACTTATCAGTTGACTAGCATTGCAGAGGTGATGAGTCTTTTTGACCGCCAAAAAATCTTTTAGTTTTAGGTCCCTTTTTACGTGGGCGGACTCCACCAAGCGGATCCACCTGCTCAGCGGGGGATCTGTCCACTGATCCCCGCTGAGCAGGGGGATGACAGGTTGGTGTCTGCTTTGCTTATGCATAGTGGACATGGACACAGCCTGTTGTTCTCTATGGGCCTTTCTGATGTAAATGGACTGTCTGTCCATCCGTCTGTTATTAGTGGATCGGATGCAGGCAGGTGTAAACGGACACGTCTGTTTACGTCCCCTTTTTCATAGAGAACAGCGGGAGGTCTGTTCGGGTCCACCTGAAAAATGGACTAGCGGACATGATTGGTCCACCCATGTGAAAGGGCCCTTAGGTGTGTGTGTGTGTACTATAAGGTATGAGTGTATGACTTCACGATCTCCAGCAGTGATTCTCTGGTTCCTAGTCACTTTTGCAGAGTTTGTGAGGCATATCATGTATATTCTGCTCTCAGGGTTGTTTTTATACTATGTATCTCACACCCAAGATGGTGTATTATGAATTATTGTACAAAGTTGCCAACTCATTACTGTGATTTCTGACACTGTATATTAAGATTCTGTGGCTGATTTAACACAAGTAAGGCCCAGGCTGAATCTAGTTAATTATAGTCCATGTATCCCTAAAACTGGCCATAGATGGGTAGAATTTTGAATGAAAAGAAAGATTGGGTGTTTTTCCTAATTATTATTATTATTGTCAAATTGACATTCATTTTCAACCGCAGTGGTGAGAAAATTCAGAAGAGTAGGATGGAAAGTTTTTTTTCCTCGAAAAAATGAATATCTAGCAGTGTATGTGGTTTATGTTCGGTAACAAAATCTTTAGAATGACATTTAACTATTCTGAGACTTTTCATATGAATTGTCTTAAGAATTTTCATTCAAAATTCTATCCGTGGCCAGCTTTACACATAGCACTAATTATGGAGATTAGTTGGCTACTATGCTTGTGTGTTCCTGTAGTGCCTGTATCTGTATTTCTGCTGGACTATAAAACAATCCAGAATTTTGTACTTATTTCCTGGCCTACATTCTGGCAATGTTTAGGTATTCCCACAATGCCTTTCTGTGCAAAAGACAATGCACCTTAAGTATTTCTTATTGTTTTTAGAGCAAATTTTTTATGCTTTTTGTTTTTTTGCATGGTAGCTATTGTGTGTTATATTTATTGTATAGCAAATAAAGAAATTAGTTTATTGTTTTAGTCTGTCATTTTTCATGTAAAAGAGGTTTGGAGTATTTTTAAATTAAAGATCTTATTTTAGATTTTGCACAATATGAAATTAAATAAAAAATGTTGGCTGTGCCCCTATTCTGAATGAAATATATGGACTTTATATACCGACACAGTGTGTGCATACTGTCTGATCAACCTGTGCTGCATCACTAGTGTGACTGAGGGGGGCTATCAGGATCTTACAAGGGTATCAGGCAGAGGTGTGGGAGAAGTGTGCTTAAAAAAAAAATCAACAAAACATCAGCTTTTAGATTTGTTTTGTTTAAAAAAAAAAAAAAAGCACCAGGGATGGGACTTACTGTGACTGAAGAGTGTGCTTATATTAGGTTAATAGTTGTAGTCCTCTGCTCCCAGAACCCCTGCAACAGTGGTCTTCCCCTGCTGTGGGGAGTTAATATGAGCGGTTGTACCTGTGGCAGGCAGTCAGGTGCCGACTATGCCCACCCTTTTGACCCCCCCCAATGCACCATCCATAGAAGCTGTACTATCCGTTCCGTCAATTAACACATTTTATGAATGGAGGACGACTGAAGAATGAAAGATGCGCCTCCTCAATTCATAGAGCACTTTTCATTGTGGGAACCAATATTTTTTAGATCGAACATCATCATGCTCCACAAATGTGAAGTCCAACTCCAGCAAAAATGTCCTCAATTGACAGGAAAAGTCTGACAGAGGTCTCCATTCTGCTTAGCCACTGGAGTAGCAGCCAGTAATACTCCGTTACCAGTCCATTTTTCAGCACTGTGATAATTTGACAGACAATTACTCCATTAAATCCATTATCTGCAGCTGTTAATTCATTGATACTGTTCCCATTCACAATTACAGGATCTCTCCTTTCCCTCTTATATGGGCAAGGATCAACACTGTAAACCGTACCATGTAATGATCACATTGTGCACAGCCCCTCCGATCAGCTGGGTACAGGGACATTAAAGTATTTACATAGTCATACAAAGCAGTAAAAAAAATATCTTTAGAACAAGCCACCCTGACCCATCTAACGGAATGTATTGTGTAAGTCATTAAGACTACAACTGAGACTCTAAAGCCAGGTTTCAGTTTGTTTCAAAAACCTGCAAGTGTGTTTACAATAGAATGCTGGCATAATGCTGAGATCCTGCTTCTGTAGGAAGTGAGGAGGAAAGGAGCTGTGATTGTTTGCTGAGAACTTTGCAAATTAATTCCTCCACAATGCCTACAGTTACATACACTGCTTCAAAAAATTAAAGGAACAATTTTTAATCAGAACATAGCATCAAGTCAATTAAACTCCTGGGATATTGATCTGGTCAGTTAAGTAACAGAGGGGGTTGTTAATCAGTTTCAGCTGCTTTGGTGTTAATTCAATTAACAACAGGTGCACTAGCTGGGCAACAATGAGATGACCCCCAAAACAGGAATGGTTTTACAAGTGGAGGCCACTGCTATTTTTTTCCCTATTCATCTTTTCTGACTGTTTTTCACTAGTTTGGCTAGGGTCAGTGTCACTACTGGTAGCATGAGGCAATACCAGGACCCTACAGCAGTTGTACGCATGCAGTCTAACTCCTCCAGGATGGCACATCAATACGTGCCATTGCCAGAAGGTTTGCTGTGTCTCCCAGCACAGTCTCAAGAACATGGAGGAGATTTCAGGAGACAGAAAGTTATTCTAGGTGAGCTGGATGGAGCCGTAGACGGTCCTTAACCTTAATCCAGCAGGATCGGTATCTGCTCCTTTGTGCAAGGAGGAACAGGATGAGCACTGCCAGAGCCCTACAAAATGACTTCTAGCAGGCCACTGGTGTGAATGTCTCTGACCAAATAATCAGAAACGATTGCATGAGGGTGGCCTGAGGGCTCGATGTGCTCTCGTGGGCCCTGTGCTCACTGCCTGGCACCATAGAGCTTGAATGGCATTTGCCATTGAACACTAGAATTGGCAGGTCTGCCAATAGTGCCCTGTACTTCTCACAGATGAGAGCAGGTTCACCCTGAGCACATGTGACAGACATGAAAGGGTCTGAAGAAGCCATGAGAACATTGTGCTGCCTGTAACATCGTTAAGCATGACCATTTTGGTGGTGGGTCAATGATGGTCTGGGGAGGCATATCCATGGAGGGACACACAGACCTCTACAGGCTAGACAATGGCACCATGACTGCCATTTGGTATCGGGATGAAATCTGTGGACCCATTGTCAGACCTTACTCTGGTGCAGTGGGTCCTGGATTCCTCCTGGTGCATGACAATGCCTGGCCTCGTGGCGAGAGTATGCAGGCAATTCCTGGAGGATGAAGGAATTGATACCATTGAATGTCCCCCACACTCGCCTGACATAAATCCAATAGAACGCCTCTGGGATATCATTTTTCGGTCCATCTGACGCCACCAGGTTGCACCTCACTGTCCAGAAGCTCAGTGATGTCCTCGTCCAGATCTAGGAGGAAATACCCCAGGACACCATCCATCGTCTCATTAGGAGCATGCCCCTATGTTGTCAGGCATGCATACAAGCACATGGGGGCCATACAAACTAATGAGTGCCATTCTGAGTTGCTGCAATGAAATTTCATGCCTGCTGCATCATTTTTTCACTTTGATTTTCGGGGTGTCTTTGAATTCAGACCTCTGTAGGTTGATAATTTTCATTTTCATCAAACAATGGGCCATCCTTACGTTCCTAACACATTACCCAGTCCATATCAGTATAGATATCCAGCATCAGATTTTTCCCCATTGAGATCTGATCTGTTTTCAAAGTGTCCCTTTAATTTTTTTGAGCAGTGCAGTTTAGTGAAGCCTTGTTTTAAAGGCTAAGTTCACCTTTGGAATATGTTACGTTCCACCCGTATTTAGAGTGGAACATGTAACATGTTCCAGCTCCTGCCTCCTCTGCCCCCAGACTCCCCTCCCTGTTACAGTGTGCCAGGGATGTTCTCCCTGCACTCGCTGTCACAATTTAAATGCAGACCAGACATGCGGGACTCTGCCCACACGATCACAGTTGTTCACAGAGTTCTATGAATGAACTTCAAGAACCGTCAGCCATTGCGGATGATGGCGTGTAGTTCTCCATGAACTGTGGGGGGTTTTTGTGAGCACTCTTGCAGTTCATTAAATATTCCCGCAATTCACTAACTGCCTGCTCCCTGTATAGGTGGTACAGGCAGACAGCATACAGAGAGTCTGCAGGAGCCTCACATTGCACCTGCAATCTGCTGATCGTGGGTGCAATGCTTTACAGGCTCCAGTGTAAAAAAACAATAAATAATGAATGCACATTTTTTCACTTTAAACAGTTGTTAGTGTGTCCTTTGTGTCTGCTCACAAAGAAAGTGAGTGAAAATCACCCTATTGGGGGTACAGATTGCAATAATACCCTTCCTATAATATGCAAAACAAAAGTTTTAGCTGTAGTTGGGTTTTAAATACACACTGAAGCTGTTACATTTGCAGACATGTTACAATTTACTCATCTTGCTCTCTAAAAATTAATCCTATTTGTTCGCTCTGTTTTAATAACTTGTTCTTGTAAATTTATACACATCCTGTCTTCTTTTGATAAAATGTTCTGGACAATGAACTTCTGCATGGTGGCTTTTGTCCTGCGATGAACCCTTAACATGGTTGGCTGTTTGGGTTATATGAGCACTGCTACATTTTCCTGTGGGGATTGTTCATGTTTTTAACCAAAGTACATTGTGCAGTGATATATTTGCTTAATATCTTGCATAGTCAGTAATGCTTCTCTTGAGTTAGTGTTACTAAACCCAGGACCCTGCATTCACTATATCTGGTCTCCCACAGTACACACAACATGGAAATGCAATTAGTTTATCAAATATAAACTGATAAATACCTTTTTTCATCAGCAGTTATTGCAGTCTTGTGCCTTCTATCAGTGTCCGGCCAAGTACTGGTTAAAGCTTGTAGCAGGAGTTTTCATTCTCCTATGACTGCCCTGTGCGGCTGAATGACCCCTGACCCTCTGTCTGTACAGTGCTAATTGGCCCTGTGCTGCTCACATGCACCTTCCCAAAGGAAAAAAAACAAAAAACTAGCACATACACACTAAACTGAGCACGTGCAGAGTGACCCCTGTCTCTGTTATCAGAAGATGAGTTGAAGACAATGGAAGAAGGAGAGGATCAGAAAAGATAGGATCAAACACCCTTTTTGCAAAATGAAGAGGATTAACCCCTTAGGTTCCTCAATGAGTATAACAAGCATGCTTGACTGCATATACAGACTGATATTGCTGTTGTGGGTCTAGTAACACTTTAATGTTTAAATTACATTATTATTAAGCAAGTACCTTTCATCTACAAAAATTAAAGGTATGCTTAAGTCAGAAAGAAAACTTAAACTTTGAGAAGTACAATCTACCTGTCCAATGCTTAAAGCAGAACTCTGATAGAGGATGAGGTGTCGGAGAAAATTCCTCAGGAAGAGGAAGCTGCTGAGGATCAGGAATCTTCTGTCCTCTCAGGAGGAGGAGAAACATTAATAAGTACTTGGGTTCGGGTCCTGGGCCACTAATAATTATCAAGTGTTTTTCAGTGCATTATCACTTACAAGTGTTCTATGGCAATTAGTCCCACTAACACTACTGAAGTGTTTCACTCACCAGTACCCCATGAAGGAGGTATCTTACACTGGGGGTTCATTGGCTCTTGATCCAGCTTTATCATACAGTACATAAAGGATAAGTTAATCTTAAAAAAAAAATACAAATGCATGTTTTTACAGGTTAAAAAAAAATGTGCCTGTGTGGTTTATTTTTTTTTTACACTTGAGCCTGCAGAGTATTGAACCCACAATCAGTAGATTGCAGGTGCAATATCAGGCTTCAGCAGACACTGCTGAGCGCTCTCTGCTCCACCCAGCAGACAGTTATTCAGCTACAGGAACTGTCAGTGAACTACCAAGGTGCTGATTAGTGCCCTGATAGCTCACTGAGAACAAGTCATCTGCTGCCATGCTTTTCACATTCCATTTGGAAGGCTGATCACTGCCTGGACCAAAGAGAATTAACCCTTCATACCGACATCTTTAGTCTCCTGTCAGAAATGAGTAACTCCAGATGTGGACTTCCTGAATCCAAGGATCCTCTAGCATTGGCATTGGATGCTCTGATAATTCCTTGGACTTTGGCTATTGAAACCCAAGACGGGTCTGTCTGATTCCCTGATTCCCTCAATTATCAAAGCCAGAAAATCCACTTTCAGAAAAATGTACGATTGTACCCGGAAATCCTTTCTTCCATATATATATATATATATATATATATATATATATATATAATTTTTTTTTTTTTTTTAATATGGCCCAAACTGTAGCATTTCAAATATATGTGGGAAGAATATTTTTAACATATTTCAAATATATTTTTCTTCCATGTGGGATAGCTAAGTGTTTACAACCACTTTAGATTACAATGAATGGGGGGAACAGGGAGCCTGGAGTTTGGCTTTAAGGTGGAAGTGTAGGCAAACATTTAAATTCATAGCTTAATTTTTTAATGTGAACTGTCTTACCTACAAAAGGTGTTGAACCCAGACCTCCTTGTTGGGCAACACAGCCAGCTTCTGACTACACTCTCTGCTACAGTTAAAGACATACAGCTTGGTTGAGAACTGCCCCAGAATGTAACTGGATAGAGAAACAATGCTCATGTGCTTTGCCTTCCTATCAGCCTGCTTCCGGTGTTGTGAACTATGATTGGCGTAGAGTGCTGCCAGTTCATCTCCCAAAAAATTTCTTTGGAGTCAGTTTAAATGGGGCTATTTTAGATCTGCCTATATTTCTGTCTTCAATCAACTTTCTCCATATCATATGTGCCATGCAATCTTTTATACAAAAAATAAGTTTTTAATGGTAAATGGTGGATGTAGACATAAATGACAAACATCAGAATGACACTTTATACCTTAGCTGTGCGATACATTTGGCCAACACTTGTAATTAAAGAAGGATATTTAATATGTGCAGCAGCTTAAAACTAATTTCATTCTATTTGATTTGAAAATAAAGAGGGGGACTACCCCCACACATTCTCCCCTACCCACCCCTGTGAATGACAGCAAAATACACTTCCTGAAGTCCTGTGTCATTTAGGAATGCTCACACAGTGGAACAGAACTGTGACCAAATATGTACAAAAAGTTCCAAAATTTGACTAAAATATCTAATATTGAAACCAAAAATATATAGAATTTCATAGGTACACACAACAAATATTTGCACATGTAAAACCTCCATGGAGGCTAAGGCGTTTTTCTGAACAGTCTTTGTAAAGTGTAGATTTTCCTTTATAAGATGTCTGTTTCTTCAGTCAGTCAAAAAACTGTGAATGTATATCTGTCTTTCAATCCAATCCACAAAGTGTGACACATTACTGTAGACCCCGGGTCCAAGAACCTTGGAAAAACACACTGATCCCCAGGAAGTGAGACCAAACAATGTCCATTGTCCTGCTGTCTGTTCACAGACCAGAGGACCTCCACTGTCTCCCTGTCAGAGAATAAGGATGGGTTAAAGGCACAGTTATGATATATATGCTATAAAATAATGCAAACAGCAAAAATAAAGTGCAATAACCTATAGCAACTGGGTGGTCTACAATTTACTGAAGATAAACTGGTGACAGAAGAATTCATATTGATTGCAACTGGATATTTAACTATTTTAGTAAATAAGCCTGATTAAGTATTAATCGTAGATATATGCTAAATAGTTCTTCTGTACAGCTTAATTCCAGGTGGGAACATTTGTACATAGTTACTTTGGTCCAAGCTAGATCAATGTAACTATGTATATACCACGCCCTGCTGATCCTCCTGGACCTTGGAAATGATTGTAGTGGACATCACTACTACAGTGACCTCCACTAGCTTACAGATCCAGTGCCGAGTGGATGTCTTGCCGATTACTGAATACAAGGTCACTCACCTTGTAACAAGCATTTTCTCAATGAATGCAGTGTTCTCTGATCGAGTTGGCGATTGTGAGCTCACCATCATGTCTATCCACCTCATTCAATTAGAGAACCCTTTGCTATCATAGAGATGCAAAGCAGAGTCTACATCAGCCTTTCTTAACCAGGGTGCCTTGGCAAAATGTCTAAAAATTGCCCAAAACTTGTATACAAGCCAGTGGGTGGAATAAGCCTGCTTCTTAGTTACACAAAGTTGCAAGTTTTCATTGCACACCATTTACGACCTTCTAGCCGCCGGTGTCCTGACAACCAATGATATCATCAGTTGATAAGGAGGATGTCAGCTGCCAGCACAGCATCCTAGTTTGACCCTCCCCTGCCCCTCTCAATCAGTGCTGGGGTCACATTAACTCAGTGATGGAGAAAAACAGGGAGAAGAGAAACATTGGAATACTAGTCAGTACCAATGTGCAAAAGTGTGTTTTCTCTGGAAGAATAAATCGCCTAACGTTGGGTGTCCTACGTGTGGATGTTGCTGCATTTTATAAAACTATTAGAATAGTTTTTCACATTTTAAAATAGGGTGCCCTTTTAAAATTATGGATAGTCCCGAGGCACCCTTTAAAATTATGGACAGTCTTGAGGCACCCCATTCTAAAATGGGGTGCCTCAAGACTGTCTATGGACAGTCCTGAGGCACCCTTTAAAATTGTAGACAGTCTTGAGGCACCCCATTCTAATGCCTCAAGACTGTCTACAATTTTAAAGGGTGCCTCAGGACTGTCCATAATTTTAAAGGGTGTCTTGATTGAAAAAATATTGAGAAACACTGGTCTAAATGGCACTCATGCTGAGCGAGCAACCTTCTGTGCTCTCTGATCGAGGTGAAGATTGTGAGGTCACTAACCTGCCTATCCACCTTCTCCAATTAAAGAACCCTTTGCTATCACTGAGTAAATGCAAAGCATTGTCTCAATGTTACCCATGCCAAGCGAACGACCCTCTGTACTCAGTAAGCAGCTAGGCAGCTGCTCAGCACAAGACCTGGAAGCTGGTAGAAATCACTGTAATAGACCTGGCCACTTCAGTCATTTCCTGGGGCATCGTCTAGGTATGGTATATGCATAGATATACTGGACAAATGTAAAAATATCCATATCTGGAATTCTTCTTGAAGGCAGTTGAGGGAGAGGATATCTAAATCTAGCCTTTGAGAGCTCTAGTACCGCCTGATCACTTTGCTTTAAAAGCCAGCAAGGGCTTTCCAATAAGATACACAGCAGCAGCTATAAGCTTGGTTTAACCACTTGTCTACCATGCTGATATGTTTTTGTCTACCTTGGCAGACAAATGGTTATGACGGGACTCCAGATTTCAGCCCATTACCTCCCATGCCCCCTGGAATGTTTTTGAAAAAAAAAATCTAGTTATTCTTATCCTCTTAAAGGTCCTCTTGCTGGTCCAGTTATGTCATTGGTCCATTCACTTTTACTCAAGCGGTGGGCGGTCCTTTCTTCTGCACTAAAAGCACTCTGAATGTGTCAATGTGCAATAGTACTCTGACCCATGTTGTTACACTCCTAGGGGATGTGCCCATTTTAGGTTTAGAGGAGGTCAGCTGAATGATAATAGTCATTAAACCTGAAAGAGGATCACAACCTGCTGGAGGACAGAGCCTTGGGCAGGGAACTGTGCTGGGGTGAGTATATTTAAAAGTTTTCTAAAACTGGAGTTCTGCTTTAAGTAATCTTTACCATATTCACATCCTCTCTGCTGGTATCCCTAACTTCATTAGTTTTCATTTTTTAGGCTTTCTTTTCCTTATTTTCACCTGGTGATCTGCCCAATAAATCTATTTATTTTCAAAAGAACAAGCTCTCTTGCAGATAGATGTATCAGCTACAGAGTTGAGACAAACGATTTACCACTGACAGGGGTGCTAACAATGGTCAATTTGTATTTATTTATGTAAAACCTTAACTCCAAAAGGAAAAAACTGTTAACTGTAATGGCTTGTAAATTGTTAGCTGGAGTTGGGCTTCAATTTGTTAGTGTATCTAAATCTACTAGTATGTCTAACACTCCCCTCCATCAGATTATCAGTGCTGTTGGCCAAAGATGCCCCTGTGCTCCGTCTTTCAGGGTGGGGACAGTCTAATATAGGAGGCATGTTACTGGCCAGATCATTAGGTAACTAATGGAGTCACCATATCTAATTGGTAAGCTGCAATATATTACATTTTTGGTTTTCGGTTTCAAACCACTTTAATACTGTAAAGCTATTTTTTTGCCCTGCATGAGCAAAAGCATACATTTGCTTACATGCACTCTGTCCTTCACTAAAATACTGCATTCAGGACTCAGGTCTCAGGACCTGCTGTAATGATCTTCTGTCTTGGCCAGCAGATAGATGTGAAAAAATAAGATCATCCAACAGTAACTTACCATACAGGAGTCTACTGTACCAGACTCATAACCAGCACAAAGCATTCTGGATGTTATGGTGTCAAAATAGGATTGACAGCGCTGTAAGGATATGATTCGAACTTCTCCTTCCTGCAGTTTAAATGGCACTGGTGGAAAGCAAAAACATGACGATAAAATGGTAAGATAACATGTAACTCTAGGCATCAACATGTTGCTAATATGTTTTCCACTGTATGATGTACATTGGGGAAAGAAGACAAATTGAAGCCCCATTGAGTCTCCATCAGAAACCCGTTTAACAGGGTGACAATGCAGGATCACAAGGGAAAGGTAGGTACACAGCGTTGTCACTCTATAACAGGAACCTTTATGGCATAATCACCAGGTAATGTTTTAAAGAAAGCTGCATACTAAAAATATTACTTTTGAAATTACTTAAACATGTTAAAGCCTATTTGAGATTTTAGTGATTGAGGTGTACTTATACTTTAACTTTTATTGAAACAATTAAACCCGATCATGATCTCTTATGAGCTTTAACATATCAATGTAATTTCAATCTTTTTAAACATGCAGCTTTCATTAGAATAATACTGGTGATAAAGGTCGCTCTTTAAGAAGAAAGGGATTCAGCCCCTGCACAATTGGCTCCTGCTGCTGTCAATCAAATGCAGTAAGTAGGAAGTGGGGGGGGGGGCAGGGCTAAGTCCCGATGTGTAAGTCTATGGAGCGTGGCTTCATAGACACACAGGTCGGAAGCACGCAGACACTGTGCGCCCCCCCATAGTAAGCCACTTGCACAAAAAAAAAAGAGGAGGAGCCAAGATCACCAGCGGGGAACACAAGAAGAGGTGAATCGGGGCCACTCTGTGCAATACCACAGTGGGTGCGTTTTAAAAGACTTTTAAAAGTTGGTTTTTAAAAGACTATTTTAGAGCAGGAAGTAATCATATACAGTGCAATACCCATACCAATACATTGTAGCAAAATAAATGCTGTGCAAAGAAACCAATACAAGGGATGCAATAAAACTTACATTTCTACATGTACATTTTTTGTGTTAAAATAATAAAACATCTTACACTCACCTGCTCTGTGTAAAACGGCCCCCTTTCTTCTCTCTTGGGGTCCCCCGCTGGTGCTGTCTTCCCCCATAGCAAGCTATTTGCTATGGGGGTAGACGTGGGCTCCCTCCCGAGGTGGGCTGTGCGTGTCCATAGACGGACACAACACAGCTTGGCCCCACCCCCTCTGTTCACAGAGTTTGATTGAAAGCAGCAAAAGCCAAAGACTCCCACTGCTGCATGAACTTCCATTGAGAAGAGAAAGAGAGGGGACAAGCCCTGCAGAGGGGCGCAGCGCTGGATTGATACAAACAATACATTAATGTAAACAAACATTTTAGCTTTAGAACCACTTAAAAAAAGATTTTACCTTCAAGAAAGTTCTCTTTAATTTTAAACAAATATAAGAAATACATGAAATTGAAATAAAAAATGGACATAGTATATAATCAATTCTTGCTCTAAAATGGTCTAAAAGAGGATAGGAAACTTCAGTGCAGTTGTGGTACACTTGATGAAAGCTACATCAGCAGAGAGAACGTAATATTTCTCCAGCTCAGCATTTGATTCTAATTTCATAGAATGTCTGTTAGCAATTATTCTGTATGTATACATTAAGTCCTTCATTGATAAAGCAACAAGGTATCACAAGCACCATGGTAGATGAATAGAAACAGGGCATTTATTCACCACCACAGTGGCCACTGCTTCCTTAGGAAGGGGACCCCAGAGGCCCCGAAACTTGCTGTTGATGAATAAATGTCCTGTTTATATTTTATCCACCATGATGTGCTCACGATACCTTATTATTTGGGCAATTTGTTTGATGACACCATCCATTCTTTCACCAGACCACCTGCTGATACTTTGGCCTATGCCTAAATACGCATTGTAGAACATTTATAAAAAGTATCCACAAATCTTTAGAATTGTTTGGGCTTTCCTCAAATTCATGTGCCTCTTGGAAACAGGTACATGAATCTGAGACAAGCATATATACCAGGGGTCTCCTAACTTTCTAAACAAAGGTCAAGTTTACTGTTCTTCAGATTTTAGAGGGGCTGGAGTGTGGCCAATGGGAGTAGAAATTATCCAGGCATCAGTGGGGTTTAACAATGCCACATCATTGGTGTCTGATAAAGCAACAAGGTATCACCAGCACACCATGGTAGATAAATAGAAACAGGGCATTTATTCACCACCATAGTGGTCACTGCTTCCTTAGGAAGGGGACCCCAGAGGCCCCGAAACTTGCTGTTGATGAATAAATGTCCTGTTTATATTTTATCCACCATGATGTGCTCATGATACCTTAATATTTAGGCTATTTGTTTGATGGCACCATCCATCCTTTCACCAGACCACCCACTGATACTTTGGCTTATGCCTAAGCACACATTATAGGAAATTTATAAAAAGCATCCACAAATTGTTACAATTGTTGTGTCTTTCCTCAAATTCATGTGCCTCTTGGAAACAGGTACATGAATCCATGGCAAGCATAAAGACCAGGGGTCACCAAACTTTGTAAACAAAGGGCCAGTTGACTGTTCTTCAGACTTTAGTGGGACCGGAGTGTGGCCAATGGGAGTAGAAATTATCCAGGCATCAGTAGGGTTAAACCATGCCCCATCATTGGTGTCTGTAGGAGATAAAGTGCCCCATTGTTAGTGTCAGTGAAAGAAATAGTGCCTCAAGGGCCAGATGAAGGCAAGCAAAGGACTGCATCCAACCCCCGGGCCGCAGTTTGGGGGCCCCTGATATAGACACTTCATCCTCAGTGCAGCAGAGCATCCGCCCACCACTGCAACTGCTAAACAGACAGTGTAGTGATGAGGAGCTTTACAGTGGAACTTAACTCATAATTTTAACAGTTCCAAAAAACAGTTACATTCCTGTATTCCGGGAATGCTAAAGGCTCATGTGCACGGGGGCATTTGAAAAACTTTTCTGAAAAATGACTGCTAGAAAACATAGATTAAAAACGTCAGTTTAGCTGCGTTTACCTACTGTATTTATGTGCGTTAGCGTTTAGAAGCGTTTTTAAAAGATAACCTCAGGAGACCCTCCCAAATGCCCAGAATGCACTGAAAAACAGTGAATAATTAACTATTTCAGACATTTTGTGAGGAATAGAGAGAGCAGAAGCAGAGAGAGCACTATTTCTTGATGGTTGTTGCAACTGTAGCAAAAGTGGCTGGTGAAACATGCTTGGCACTGTGGGAGGAGCTACATAGTACTGTAATGCCTCCAGATGCATTCTAGAGTGCACACAACACTCCTTGTACTTCCGCATTAGCAGGGAAGAGTGAGCCCCTATACTTCTCAGGTATACTACACACTCCACCAGATAATGAGTCTGCTATGCTCACTTATACAAGTTTTTGTTTTGTTGATGTTTTCTTATACTTCTTCCTCTTTTATATTCTTACTATGCTTTGTTTTGATGTGTTCCAGTACAGTTCTGTGCAGAAATAATGCAGCACACCGGTAAACGCTACTCCTGAACGTGATTTTTGTGCTTTCAAAAAAATGCCTGTGACCTCAACTGCCTGTAAACTACTGTAAACGACGATGTGTACATGGACACATAGGAAAACATAAAGGAGAGTTCAGAAGCTGCTGAAAAAAATGCACAACTTCTCCCAAATGTCAGTTTAGCAGCTGCAGTATCAGTATACATGAGCCCTAACTCTCACATCTGCTTACACCTCAACCAAACTGTCAGTCCCCATTTGAGTGTTTGTGATCTTGGGGTAGAATCGCTACAATTCTGCCCACGATCCCAAATGCACAAATCATAAATCGCACCACACCAATTTGGGTAATGTAATTTTTTTCAAAGGCATCAAAATGCAGTGCGGTGCTTCTGCTCCTTTTTGAGCGGCAAGCTCTGCACAATGGATATTATCATGCGACAATTGCGGCTGAACCGCACCGCATTTTGGTGCCATTGAAAATGAATGGCACCCGAAAAGGCGTGGTACTATTTGTCATTTGTGCAGAGCATTTTTAGATTGCAGGCAGAATCAAGTGTGAATGGGGCCTCAAACCATCATATGGCTGCTGCCATAACTGATCACATGTGTAACACCATGACAGTTGCATATTAAACAGAGGCTTTCAGGACAACTTCCTTGGCTGAAAAGTAAAGACGGGTTTAGTTCCACTTTAAAACAGAAACAAACTAATTGATTTAACGGCTTCAAAAAACAGTTACATTTAAGGCATGCTGGGAATGCTAACTGTCACATTTTCTTGTGTTCTCAACCAAATTGTCAAACCATCAGATGGCTGGTGTCACATTTGATCATATGTGCAACATCCTGGCAGCTGAAGATCAAACAGAGGCTAAGATGGCAGCTTCCTTTGCTGAAAACGATAGGAGGGTTTAGTTCCACTTTAAATCTGGGTGGGGCCTTATAGAGACGTTGAGACACTAGTTCCCCATAAGTTTTCTCTCCCTGTGATTGACAGTCAGCTGTAGGTAGAATTCATTGCCAATAGTCAGCCTGTCTGCTGTCAGTCACAAGGAGAGAGTAGACCTGATGGGGAACTAGTGCCTCAGTTTTCCCATCAGGCTCTTCCCACAGTCAGCGTTACAAGTTGCCAACAGTGTCTTTGAGAACCAGGGAGGGGTTTTGTTATCTACAAACTGAGCAATTCTTCTTTTGAATTTGATGAAACCATAGCACCACTTTGAAAAGTGCCACTATTAGGAACTCCCCAAATCTGTCGCATGTTCCAGCAAAGCTACGCAGCAAGGCTTTTTAAAGGGACATACCACCAAAATAATTCCTGCAATTATACTTGAAGTGACACAAAATTCTATTGTTAGATTTTCTTTTTCATCGGTGTCCCATTTCCTTTACTTACTGCCCTATAGACACATACAATGATAAGAAATGTCTCCAAAGTGAGGGAAACCCCCACTTAGATGGCTGTCTATGGAATAAGTGTCCCCATCAGACAATTTCCCCTCTGTTCCTGTTCTCGAGTCAACTCAGGATTTTCCTTTACTTTCTGTGTCAGTGACAATGGACACTATAACAAACCGAGACAGCGTATCTCCTTATTATCTTCCTTATTTACAAACATCAGTAAAAAAAACAGACAAGGTTCTAACCCCTCACCACTCAAAATACAAATTTTCACTTTAGATACACTTTAAATATGCAGCGAGTGGCACACCACTTTACATCACACCCATTCATTTAGTGAGTGTTTTCTATATGCAAACACAGCTTCTAAAGTATATTCAGGTTAAGGACTTTAAATGTTTAATATTCTGCCATGTTGACAATGCTATCCACTTTTGTCCTAGGCATAAATGAGATGTGGAATAATTAGACTACATGCGTTTAAAGTACAGGTAAACCCCAACTAAATGGCAATGAGTTTGCTAAGCTATGTACCATGTAATTATGTATCATAAACCATCTCCATTTTTTTAAAATAAATTATTTGTTTAACGTTTTTAATCCACTAGCAGGCTACATGCATGCACTTCAGCAACAGCCAAATGTCATTTCTCAGGGTGAGTTTCCAGATGATGACAACAGTTGACCATCCTGTGCAATGTTTGTTGAAATGGTTACTTGTAGTCCCCATTAGTAGAGGATGTGCCGCCTTGGCAAACTGGGAGAACAGTTGGCAGATAGGGACAGATAGAATGTTGTCACCTTATTACAGAAAGTGCATGCACAAGGTCTACTGTAACAGAATTACCAGGTTATTATTTTCATGAAATTACATTTCTGCCAGTGGTCTCCAAACTGTGGCCCGTGGGCCGAATGCAGCCCTTTGATTGCCTCTATCTGGCCCTCAGGATACTTTTTCTCCCACTGATACCAACAAGGAGGCACCATTTCTTCCACTGGCACCAACTATGGGGCATTTTTCCTTCCACTGACACCAATGATGGGGCACAATTCCTCCCACTGATATAAACAATTAGGTACGATTCTTCCAACTAATACCAAGGATGGGGCACTATGCCTCCAACTAATACCAAGGTTGGGACACTATTCCTCCAACTAATACCAAGGATGGGACACTATTCCTCCAACTAATACCAAGGATGGGACACTATTCCTCCAACTAATACCAAGGATGGGACACTATTCCTCCAACTAATACCAATGATGGAGCACTATTTCTCCTCCTGACACCAATGATGGGGCACTATTCCTTCCACTGACACCAACGATGGGGCACTATTACTTCCACTGACACCAACGATGGGGCACTATTACTTCCACTGACACCAATGATGGGGCACTATTCATCCCACTGACACCAATGATGGGGCACTATTCATCCGACTGACACCAATGATGGGGCACTATTCCTCCCAATGACACCAGTGATGGAGCACTATTCTTCCCACTGTTACCAATGATGGGGCACTATTCATCCCACTGACACCAATGATGAGGCACTATTCCACCCACTAATACCAATGACTGGACACTATTCCCTCCTTCCATTGACTACAAGCACTATGTAATTTTATTTTTACTCTTACTGACGCTGAGACATTTTCTACTGCCACTGGCCACTCCAGCCCTCCTAAAGACTGAAGGACAGTAAACTGGCCTTTTGTTTAGACAGTTTGGAGACCCCTGGTCTATGCTAACACCACCCCAGAGAGCTCCCCATCGCCACCACAAAGTAGGTGACTGACAAACTCAGCTGTGCATGTTTCCCTATGAGGCTGTGCAGAGCTGGTGTGTCCATTCCCACTCAGGTCTCAGATTACACTCCCTGATTTATTTTATGCAGTGTGTGACATCAGATCCCCACCCCCTGCCTTCTTGAAGCTGAGAAATATTGTGTATAATATGTGCTTTAGGAGGCTGTACAGGAGAAAAAGCTTCAGGTAATCAGGTAAAATATATTTGTTTCTTTTCTGTGTATCACCAGTGTAGTCACTTCTCTGGGTAAACAGCATGTATGGGTTTACAACCAACATATGAAAGCTTTTATTAAAGGTCTCAGTCACATGACCAGTCCAGTATAATCACTTTGCAGTGAGACATCAAAGAGTCTTATCTGTATGTTTAAAAGCTCATGAACTAATTTTGTATATACAGTTGAGGATTAAAAAGGATAGCAGTTCCTCTCTTAGCAGTGTTACAAGATACTGTGTAAGTGATCTACTGTAAGTAATGGGAGGTTCCCTGCATCCAATACTAACGCAAACGTTGGAAATGATTGAGATATACGTCATGTTAAGGACTAAAATGCTAGATCAAGGTAGATTGCCTTATTTGTGTAGATCACAAATATCTGTTCATGATAAGAAGGCCTGTTACTCAGCATACATCTGTTTATGGTAATCAGATGAGCAGTCAGAGATGAAAGGAAATGCTTTCATGTATTTAATAACATGTAATTGGATATTGTCATCTTACATATGTTTATAAATGGACTGTGTCAGATTTGCTTTTTAACTGCTAACGTGATCAATGAAAACTGCCGCAGATACTTATATTTTCTCTCAACCTGTAACTTTAACATTTTCATGCAAGCAGACAAGGAGAGATAGAACTCAGCATGTTAACAAAATTACAAGAAAACTGCTGACTTTTTATAGTTAAAGATCATTTTTTCAATCCTTTTAAAGTCACTGCAACTATTAGAGCTAAAAATGCATATCCTGAATACTTGTTCCAGGTTCTTTCCAAGTTGTTCCACCCCCTTTCCAAGAACTAAACACTTAGATTTCAGCTGCTTCCCAGTTCCATTCCATGCCTCATTCATTTTTTCAGGTATGTACAGTTGTGTTCAAAATAATAGCAGTGTGTTGAAAAAAGTGAATAAAGCTCAAAATCCTTCTAATAGCTTTTATTTCCATACACACAAATGCATTGGGAACACTACACATTCTATTCCAAATCAAAACATGAAGAAAAATAGATCAAATTTGTGTTGTTCCTCTAAAAAAATGAAGAAAAGTGAATATTAGACTGTTCAAAAATATAGCAGTGTTTGTATTCTTTACAAACTCAAACATTCACTATATAAACTGAAAAATGTTTGAAGATTTTGCTTTCCTTTGAATCACTTAATGAATATTTAGTTGTATAAGCACTGTTTCTGAGAACTGCTATACATCTGTGTTGCATGGAGTCAACCAACTTCTGGCACCTGTGAACAGGTATTCCAGCCCAGGATGATTGGACTACATTCCACAGTTCTTCTCTATTTCTTGGTTTTGCCTCAGAAACTGCATTTTTGATTTGCATTTGCGATTATTTTAGCTGAGCAGCCTATCATTTTCTGCACTTCTTTATATGTTTTCCCCTCTCCAATCAACTTTTTAATCAAGGTACGCTGTTCTTCTGAACAATGTCTGAAACAACCCATGTTCCTCAGAAATTTAGAGGGAAATGCACTGTAACCAGCATGTACAACATTTTCTGCCTTCCTTCCTTAAATAAGGGCAATAATTGGCACCTGTTTTTCAAAGAATGAATGACCTCACTAATAGAACTCCACACTGCTATTATTTTGAACATGCCCCTTTCAATTAGTGATTCAATTACACAGAATCAGCAGCATGCATGTCATGACTGTTGGGTCTGTTGGATTTCTATTACTCTACTACACCTGCTAGTAAATTATTTGCCATGTAGAAATATCATTTCTACCAAAAACAGTGATTGATCAGGTTAGTGATGTCTGACTGCTGTTATTTTGAACACAACTGTTTGTATATAGTGCCAACAATTTATGCAGCACTTTACATATATTGTACTCCTTACCCCAATCTTCCCAGCAATCTCCTCTGTCCACCATTTCTTTAGGAACCCCTATCTTGCTTTCAGCTAAAAACTGAACTTTTAGTTTCTCCATCAGCTCATACATCTGTTATTACCGTTTGTACCAATTTCCCTTCCCTATTAGATTGTAAGCTGTCAGGAGCAAGGCCCTCCTAACCCTCCTGTATTGCATTGAATTGTAACTGTACTGTCCCCGGTATATTATGAAGCACTACACAAACCTTTGGCACTATATAAATACTGAATAATAATAATATTGTGCTTTCACGTCAGTCCTTGCCTTCAAGAGCTTACAATCTAAGGTCCTTTACTCTCATGCATACATATAACACTAGGGCCAGTTTAGACAGGAGCCAGAAAACCTGCCAGCATGTCTCTGGAGTGTAGGAGGAAATCAGAGGAAAACTCTACAAGCACAGGAAGAACATGCAAACTCCATGCAGGTGGTGTTGTGTTTGGGATTTTCTTTTTTGTTTATTCTCCTTTTATTAATTTTAAATATGAAATATTACACAACCTTTAACCATTGAATCACATTCTATAAAATATTTAACCCTCCTCCCTCATTGACCCCAACTCAGTCCTTCCCTAAACTTCTCAGATACCATATCTACTACATACCCAAAGTGTTATTGCCCCAGACCGCTCTCAATTTCATATACCCAAAATACCCATAAACCTCCTTGATTTCTTGAACTCCAACCATTTCCCCCAGTCAACATAATATTTCTTTAATGAATCCTCTTATATGCATTGTCTCTTCAATAGACCTTAAATTGTTACTAAACCCACAACAGTAAAATCAGTCTATATATGCCGTAAAGCATGCTTGTTATACTCACTGTGGAACCTGAGGGGTTAATCCTCTGCATTGTGTAAAAACACTGTTTGATCCTGACTTCTCTGATCCCCCCCTTCTTCCAGTGTCTCCCTCTTATCTCCTGATAAGTCATATCGTGTGGAGTCACTCTGCACATCCTCAGTTTAGTGTGTATTGCTAGAGAGGTTTTTTATTTTTTTCTTGGGAGAGTGCATGCGATCAGCACAGAGCCAATCAGCACTGTCCAAGCAGAGGGTCAGAGGTTCTGCATCCTCCTAGAGCAGAATGAGAACTCCTCCTACAAGCTTTAACTTGTGCTCTGCTGGCCACTGATAGAAGTGACAAGACTGCTCTAACTGCTGATGAGAAAAGGTATTTATCAGTTTATATTTACTAAAATAATTGCATTTCCATGTTGTGTGTACTGTGGGAGACCAGATATAGTGAATGCAGGGTCCTGGGTACAGTGCACTTTAACTGGTCAATTTTTAAGACCCTTTCTCTCATGCTCAGGATTTTTTGTGTTTGCCAAAACATAAGAATCAGGCTTTTAGCAGCATTTAATAAGTGCAAAGCTCAAGAAATCTTATACAGTGCTATTGTTTTCGTCGTGCTGTGAAACAGGCATCTCCAGGGCTCAACCCGCAAATGTTTTCCTGTTATTTTGTAGAATGCCTTGGCGTATCTTTGTGCATTCCCACCACAGATGTGTGCAGGTTCCTGGTAATGTTTGGGATTTAACCGATGACCCCTCATTCTCTTATACTAATGATGAGGTCCATAGAAATATATGAAGACACCACAAAGATAGAAGGGACCAAAGATTACTTTATGACTTTTCTTGTGTTAACAGAGCTTGTTTTTTTCTTTTTAAGTAATACAACACAAAACCATCCATTTAATTGTATCATTGTACCAGTACTTACTTTTGTTGCCCATATGTCCCCATCCTGTAATATAACAGTAGGTGTCTGGTTCCACCAGCTGGCCCTTGGAAGGTAAGCACACAGGCCTTACATAGCTGGTCTCCACAATGTCTTCATTTAACTGCACTATGCTGATGTCATAGTCTACCACAGCTCTGTTGTAGCGTGGATGAAGGATTATTGTCTTTACCATACGTGTCTGCATGAAATCAGATGGATGATCCAAGTTGTTTATACCGAATACAACTTTCCACACAGCAGCATGTTCCCGCCTGTGGAAAGATTACATGTTACAGTCTTCTAGACATTATTCATATATGAAAACTTCACCAAAAGATGTAAAAATTATATTTACTCCAAAACTCTGTTCTGTTCCCATATTTTTAAAAACATCCCATACTGAAACTTTCCATGGGTAATCTGCTCTGTAATGCATGTGCCAAAAAGGTTTTCCATTGACCATATGTATATCTAAACCCTAACTGTATGACAGTTAGCTAAATCACTGTGCATCATAAACAGTTGCCATGATTTTTTTTTTTGTTTTCCTTTTAGGAGATGCTGCTTTCACCATTTTTCACACTGTTTGGCATCTAAGTGTAGTTGCTCTCTTTCAGCTACTTTTCAGTCATGTTGTCTAGATAACATACGTTAAAAATTATTTCTGATGGGATTACTGAATGCAGTTAATCATAATTGAAATCAGAGGCTAGCAAATCATTTGAAGATAATTTTGTATTTATTTAATTAACTTTAATAAGTGACCATTGAAATCAGTCAACAAAGCAAGCGAGAATAATGGAACAAAATATTTTGAATCCCAACTCAAAAAAATCTAAAAAACTAATACAGTGGGGAAAATATTTATTTGATCCCCTGCAGATTTTGTAAGTTTGCCCACTTACAAAGAAATGAAGGGTCTATAATTTTTATCATAGGCGCATAATAAATGACAGAGACAGAAAATTAACCAAAAATCCAGAAAAAACACGATAGAAATGTTATAAACTGAGTTGCAGTTCAGTGAGTAAAATAAGTATTTGATCCCCCAGCAAAACATGACTTAGTACTTGGTGGAGAAACCCTTGTTGGCAAGCACAGAGGTAAGACATTTCTTGTAGCTGGTTACCAGGTTTGCACACATCTCAAGAGGGATTTTGGTCACTTGAGATCATTCAAAATCTCCACCCGTGTAGTTCTGGGCTGATCGCTTACTTTTCACTTTACATGATCATCCTTTACTTTACATGATCATCCTTACCCCATGAGGCAAAATCTTGCATGGAGCTCCAGACCGAGGGAGATTGATGGTTATTTTGTATTTCTTCCATTTGTGAATAATCACTCCAACAGTTGCATCCTTCTTAACAAGCTTCTTGCTAATTGTCTTGTAGCCCATTCCAGCCTTTTTCAGGTCTACAATCTTGTCCGTGACATCCTTTGACAGCTCTTTGGTCTTGCCCATGATGGTGAGGTTTGAATGGAAGAGATTCTGTGGACAGGTGTCTTGTACACACATAACGAGTTAGGAGCGCCTTCTTATATCGACAGGACTAATCTGTTTACCAAACTTACAAAATCTGCAGGGGATCAAATAATTATTTTCCCCACTGTGTCTTTTTTACAGGTGTGGATTACTAAAAGAAGAATTAAAATTTCCTTCAGGTCCATGACCATTGGACATATTTTCTCTTATTTCCTGAATGTACAACACTAGGGCAGGAAGTGAGAGAATAGCTCTCCAGAGAGAGAAAACCACAATAAAACACCCATTGTGTAGGCCTTTTTAGAAGGGTTATAACTTGCGAGGTTTTTACTGCTGTCTGCATCCCTAAGAAAATAGGAAGAGGGATTACTCTAACTTTTTGTCTGAGAGGGAATCTTTGGGATCTATTTATAAAGCATTCATTGGATGAATGTCACATACATTTGTGCAGGCTACATGCATTTTGGCTGACATTTCTGTAATAGATTAATTGCTATAATCATTTTCTTCATGTACAGTAGTGGCCAAAATGTGGAATTTTGTTTCACCTGGGTATTTCAGAAAAATACACCACATCTTGGCCATTATATGGTGCTGATAATCACAAGAAATGATCTATTACTGAAATGAGGCCAAATTCTGTTCAGCCTGCATGAACGTGTGTGACATTCATCCAACGAACAGACTGTGGAAAGTTATAGAGAGCATATAATGGAAATAATGCATGTCCACCAGGACCAAGGAAACATGACAATATATTGGAAGTTATACAAGAGTTCCATTAAATGAAAAATGGCTTCTAAATGACTTCTAATATTGTTTTTTTCATTTACAGCATACTTTTCCAGCTGCAATATGCACAATCTTCTGATGGAAGCATTGGCTGAGGTCACTGCAGGCTTTGGGATATACTGTAAATGCATTAAAAGAGAACTGCTATGTTTCCCTAACAGCTAGCTAGTGTTTTCAGTGTGGTACCCTGCACTGAAAATTTAAAACAGATTTACTGCCATAAAAACGTAAAAGTTAATCGTTTGACAAATTGTTAAATAAAGAAAAAACACAAAAAAGATCATGGTTGATATTTAATACATTTTCCAAAAATAAGTTATACTTTTACAAAAACAACATGTTCAGTTCTCTTCTGATATCTCCAGAATAGATCAATCAGATTATTTTTTTTGCTGGCTATGTCCCACACAAGAGATTTCCCTTTACTTTCTGTCATGGAGACACAACAGGAAATAGGAAAGAATCTCATTTAAGTTGACCGAATTCCAATCTTAGAGAGTTGACATAGGAACAGATGTCTGCATTGTAATGGCCTGTACACACGATAAGAAAATGGTAGGAAAATTTCCGTACAAGGAACAATCAGCCAATTATCTGATTGTTGGTAGCAAAAAAGATTTTCCCTTGAGTGAGCAGGGGTACCCACAACAAGTTCAAATCTTTTTTTTCCCCTGAAGTTCAACTTTGTGACATCACTACTTTATCAGTAAGTAGTACCTGCAATACTTACCAAACTGTTTCAGTTTGTTTCAACTACAGCCCCAAAGGGTAATTATCCCCCGGGTGCACAAATACAAAGCACTTCCCAGCAGACCTAATTGCATAAAATTAGGGCAAGTGAAAATTATATCTACATGCTGAAAGCATCTCCTCTCCTTTTGCCCAACTGGATTATGCTTCTTCTCACCAAACCTCACGTCCTTATATGCTATGTCACCATTTTTCATCTAATGTCCCTCCCCCACTCTTCTTTCTTTTCAAACTCGCTTCCTGGGCATGAAAACCACCTGGACTATTGCACTTCAGTGGGTGCATAGAAAGTGACATCATAGTGGTATTAAACCCAAAAAAACAAAAATGTAATATATTACAGGTTACCAATTCTTAAATGTGGTGGCTGCATTACTTTAACCTTTTTTCTTCCTTTTTTCACTTGGTGATCCGGCCAGTAACACACTTCCTGTCTTAGGGAGTCTCCACTCTGTATGGAGGAGGAATGGAGACACCTTTGGACGGCAGCACTGTCAGTCTTGGTTGAGGGAAGTGTTAGATGTACTAGAGATTTAGATGGGCGTACCCCTGAGGACGTGCATGTACACAAAACACGTTGGGTGGAGCCTACGTGCTGACGTCACGCCTCCGTATCCGTGACTAGGAGCGGCGGCCATCTTGGTATGTGAATGCACCCATGTCTGTTCATCTATCCACGTGGAATGTTTTATACCTATTTTAATAAAAGTACTACACTATATATCACTTTCTGGACTCCGTGTGGTGAGCTTTCTTCCTAGGATAAGTCCTTTTGGCTAATCTAAGCATTTTATCTGAGTGATCAGCGATTACTGCTACCAGTAGCTTTCTGAATAAGTTCGTTTGGCTAAAGATTCTAAGCATTTCATCTGAGTGATCAGCGATTACTGCTATCAGTAACTTTCTGGATAAGTTTGTTTGGCTAAAGATTCTAAGCATTTCATCTGAGTGACCAGCGATTACTGCTACTATACCAGTAGCTTTCTGGTGAGTGCATAGTGGTGGTGGAATGTTTCACTGGATCCTTCAGCACCTGTTTGGAATTGAACACGTTGATGCTGTGTCTTATAGTGCCACTGACACATTATTTGTTCACCTAATGGACAGTACGGTTGTCACATTGACATATACTTGATGAATTTCATTTGTTCATTGCTTCACTGAGTTATACGTTATTAATTTTGCACCTATGTCTCACTGAGAGATACTTATTTAATTTGTACTGGTGTTTTATTTGGTTTTGATCATTTAATATTTATATCATATAAATAATATTTTAGCGCTGTACTACATACATATATGTTGTTGTGAGATTTGCTGTCACTATCTCTTGTGCTGGCTGCTTTGAAGTTTCCTTATAAGCGCTCACCATATACCTGTATTTACAGAGATTTAGATGTACTTGACTAAAAAATGAAAAGCTGAACTCCAGCTAACAGTGTTTAAACCTTTAAAGCAAGGGTCACCAAACTTTCTAAACAAAGGCCAGTTTACAGTCCTTTACACTTTAGGGGGGCTAGTGGGAGTAGAAATTGTCCAGGCATCAGTGGGAGTGAACAGTGTTCAATCTTTAATTTTAGGAGGAGGAATAATGACCCATTGCTGGTGTCAGTGTGAAGAATAGTGCTCCATTGCTGGAGTTAGTGTGAGAAATTGTACCCCATGGTTGGTGTTGGTGTCAATGTCAGGAATTATACCCAATTGTCGGCATCAGTAGGATTAATAGTGTCTTACATCAGTGGGAGGGATGGTGCCCAAAGGGCTCAAAAAGGCAAGCAAATGGCAGCATCTGGTCCCTGGGCCACAATTTGGAGACCCCTGCTTTGAAGGCACAGGTTTTATTTCACCGTTAGGACAAAGGTTTTACATAAATGAATAAAAGCTGCCCATTGAAAGCACCCCTGTCAAAGTTAAATCTGCAAACGTGACAGGTCCCAGAAGACTATGAGACTATTCACAAAATGCAGTGCTAATCACGCATGCACTGTGCCATACTGAAGATGCTGGTGTCAGGGACACAGGACAGCCGGTGAACACACCACTAGATCACGGGACAGGTAAGTGTCTGTTTTTTAATCGTCAACAGCTGCAGTTTTTGTAGCTGCTGATTTTTATTTTTTTTTATTTTGCTGAGCTCCGATTTAAATTGTTTGTCTCAGCCATCTAACTGCCACTTTTCTCTGGACAACTTGGTTTATTAAAGGAAGTTGAAAAATAACAGCCACCATATCTAATGAATGTTAAGTTGCAATATAATACATTTTTGTTTTTGGGTTAAATACCACTTTAAATAATATACAAAATATTTATCTTACTACTATAAAGTTTTCAATGACCATGAATGGGATGCGTTCTCTTTATTTTGTATGTTACATAAATATAGATTCTGCCACTTATGTAATCTACATACACAGTACTTTGCCTCCACAAAGTCCCGCTCCTAGGAACATACAATTTACATTCTGTACATTCCGAGCACAGTTTATGGTTTAGAAATCAGCATGGCCTCATACCCTGCTTTCTGGTGGTCATGTATCATACTGTGCAGATCTATCTCTTTATAGAGCTTTAAGCACAAAATAAAAAGCTCCATAAATACAAAGGCATACAAAAATCTATCAGTGTCACAGATGGCAAACAGTATCCTTGTATTGGTCTCAGCTCTGTCGCCTAATGAAAACTTTATGACAAACTAGATTTTCCTAATGTCTTTTCAATTTCCTTGCCAAGCATTTTCCAAGACCATAGCTGGCAATATTTTGAAAGAACAGGACACTCCAGGGAAACTCTCAGTGTTATTACAAAAAAGAAGAACGAGAAATTGTAGCCTTGTGCCACTCCTTAAGGGCAGAAATCCTGAAGTCATCAGCACACTTCAGAATTACTATCATATAAAACCTTATTCTTTTACAGATTGTTTTCCTACCAGGATTATTACCCTTACACAGCACCAATAACCATAAATAGCCCTTATTATGTGAAGTTGGTTCAATAGGTTACTGTGTATTGTGCAATTTCTCTCACCATAAGACTAATTCCGTTCTTACTGCTTAATGTCCCTTGTAATTGTGTTCTCTGCTAAATGCTAAAATGTAGATTATAATATAGAAATGCAGATTGAATTATAAATAGAAAAATAAAAAGGTCAGAAATAGACTATGATATTATAGTTCAAATTAGGAGCAGGAAATGTGTTTTAACCTTCAAAAGATTTCAATTAGGCACCTTAGAGCTTTCAGCAATCGCTCAACAAAACCATGTGATCAAAGTTGTTCAAATTGTTGGGAACAGATTATTGTAACTTTACAGTGTAGAGTGATTACTTGGGGAAAAAAGGACAAATACCCACACTGTAGCATTATTGTACAAACTACCAATCTGCACCTAGCATTATACCACGTATAGTGAAGACCTAAAGTATATGTTGTTTTCACCATTCTGCTTTAGTCGTTAAAAGATAAGTTCACCTTTGTAAAAAAAAAATATACATATATATATATATATATATATATATATATATATATGCACATCTTTTTGCAAGTTAAAAAAGGTGCATTTATTATTTTTTTACAATTCAGTCTGTATGGCATTGCACCCGCAATCATCAGATTGTGGATCCTGCAGACTCTCTCAGTATACTGTCTGCCTGTACATCGTACAGGCAGGCAGTTGCTGAATGAAAGGATGTATCAATGAGCTATCTAGAGTGCTAGCCAGCGCCCTGGTAGTTTACTGAAAACTACAAGCCATTAGTTGCAAAGACTGATGGTAGTTGTAGTTCTTCCATTCACAGAATTCAATGAATGAAGAACATGGATGGGTAGGCGGAGCCCCGCATGGGTGCGTTTTTATTAAATAGTGACAGTGAGTCACTTAAATATTGACAGCAAGTGCAGGGAGAAGATCCCTGGCTTGCTGTCACAGGGAGGCAGTGAATTAGGGAGAGGCTGCAGGAGTGGGAACCTGTTACATGTTCCACTCGAAAAACGGGTGGAACATGTGATGTGTTCCCAAAGGCGATCTTATCCTTTAAGACTTCTAACAGTGCATACTTCATTCAGCTCTCCTCAATGACTCACAAGTGAGATAATCAGAAAAGAACTCAAAAATACTCTCCTCAACTGATTGTGTTTTTTTTTTCACCTCTTCTGGTGGTAGCAACTGGTAATCAAAATTTTCTCTCTTTGCTTTCCTGCTGTTCACCAACCAGTCTTGTGTCTGCTCCTCATCATGAAATCATGCTACAATACATCTCTGCAGCTCTGTGCAGACCATGTGATGGACACTTGTGAAAGCCAATGCAGGAAGTTGTGTATGGGAACTGAACACTGGACCGCTCCACAATACAGACTAATAGAAAAAAAGACCTGGGACCTGGCATGTCACACAACTAGAGTAATGGGTAGGTAACTGGGGATATTACATACATTTTTTAAAAAATAAAAAAGTATAAATTGATAAAGTGGGGTGGAGCATGAAATGAGCTTTAAAGGACATCATTCCCTCATTGGACAAAACATTGCAGAAGCTCAATTGCTAGTGAGAGAGTAGTGACTAAACAAGATATTGATGGCTCAGCTGGAAAGGGAGAGACACTATAGGAGATATAAGTACCTGTAATAAATAAATACATTTGTGATTAAACCATTTACTCTGACATGGGCCTTACACTGGTTAGCAATTAATGCAATTCTGTGTCTATGGGATAATGGGAAAAATATGCAATTGTAGTGGTCCTTAAAGATTTCAAAAGAGCTTTGGCTGTACTTCTCCTTTAAATCCCAAACTTACTGACCTTTCAACAAAACAGGGCAAATATAAATGAGGAATTGTCAGGTGAAGCAACCACAGCAGCCAAATTTCTGTTTATTAAAGAGGTCTTTCATAAATGGTTGTTGGAGTTTCAGCACCTAACCCTCCCTGTTTGTTATTTGCCTTAATTACTGTATATCTAAAGTCAAAACTTTATAGGTTCAAATAGAGTTGGAAATGGTTGAAACTGTAATGTTTCTTTTTTTTCAGTAAGTGTTTCCCAATGGGGAGATATTCCTTTACTTTTTGCCTCATTAGAAGATTTCCCCTTTTTTGCATTATCCCATTACTTTCCGTTCCATTGAGAATGGTCAATAGAAAGGTAAATTTCCCCAGCTGGGACAAAGGCAGCAACAACCACCGAACAGTGGTTTTACTCCTTCCCCAAAAAACAGTTTTGGCTTCAGATACACTTTAATGAACAAGCCAGTTACTGTTAATTTTGATATATCTTTTCTGTCCTGCTGCCCCTGTGTTCATTTGATGCATCATTTCAAAGGTTTAGGTTACACATTCAGCAGCACTATATAAAAATGAAAAACAAAATATAAATCTCTGCTCCATCCCTTTTGTTTATGATGAAATGTGTAAGTGCATGCTCTAACTTCTAAAAGATTATAATGTAGTAAATTACTTACCCTTCAAAGCAATGGGCAACAGTCAACACCCATCTTTTCCCTATAAGAACACAGCCACAGATGTGCCCACTTGGTTCACTCTGTAGGGAACACTGCCAAGGCCATCGTCCAGGTCGGCTGGTTCTACCACCAAGGATCCTCTTGCTCATTCTGGCTGCAGGGCGACGTCCACAGTCTGCAAAACACGAGGATCATACCTTCACATATGTTCTACTAAACCAACTTTAGGTACATGCTTGGAAACACAAAAGAACATCATATAGCTTGGCCCTAAGATTCCTTTTGGGCTAATGTGGCCATGTACAAAGATTCACACAAAATAGATCAGATCAAAATATTCCCATATGATCCTGTAGTAATTATATAGAAAGCATGTTCTGCTACTGATTTTTCCAAAGCTTTATCATGTAATAGCTACAGATGCTTATGCTTACAAAATGCATAAAGACCATTCCTAATCTTAAAATCTGGTGTCCTACATATACAGTTGTTACTCCTAAGCATTTGAACATTTGTTAAAATAAAACACTAAACTATATCTTAAGCCAAAACATGACTATGGAAGGGTTAGAACACCTGTCAGGTTTGTATTGCCATCTGTGTCCCTGCCATGGAGACTTAACCTCCATTTTTGTCCTGGTGACTACTGTTAGCAGACAGAAAGTGATAGGAAATCCAGTATTTTACAGATGTTACCAGGACAGAAGTATAAGTATTATGTTTTGATAGGGCATTCATACTATGGATGACTATATACGAGGGAATTGTATTTCACTTTAACATGATTCTCTAATATATACTGTATTTTTGTCTAAAAACTTGTACCTTTAGATTGTAAGCTCCACAAGCAGGGCCCTCTTATTCCTTTTGTACTGAAATGTATTGTAATTGTACTGTCTCCCATTATATTATAAAGCGCTGCGCAAACTGTTGGCGCTATATAAATCCTGTATAATAATAATAATATACATTTAAATAGTTACATTATAATAAAAAAAACAGTCCTACTTACTGACCTGTATTTTTCCTGTACCAAGTTTTTATCATTCATAAATGATAACACAATATTAGCTAACTGCTGATACTACCAGTTAAAGTGGTTGTAAACCTCAGACATGAAATATGAACAAAGCATATCCCTCTACAGTGTATACTTGTCTCAGTCCAGTGCAACTGTCATTTCTGTCTGCTGCCGTGCACCTCTGCTTTCTGCATGAGTAAAAAGTTTTCCTGACACGAAGAAAAAAAAGGTAATGGGAGGGAGCTCCAGCACACACGCACAGCCTATGATTGACAGCCTCAATTCTGTTTCTGTGTGTTGTGTGAACGGGGTAGGGCCCTTCCCTCCAATCAGCTCTCAACTCTCCTCACTGAGCTCTGTAGAATGTAACTTCAGATCCCTGCCTCCTGATTTCTGAAAGCTCAGACAAGCTGTAAACATTCTTGACTTTGAATGGCTGTAGAGAAGAGAAGGCTCCAGATAAACACATACAATGTGAGGCCAGTTGCTTCATTGGGTAAAGGTAAGGGTTGCAACCACATTAACTATTGTGGTCAATGAGCTACCAAACATAATTCCTATTTCATTTGAAGAAGAATGAAGTCAGAAGCTTCATCTGCTTTATTTTGCTTATGTCTAACTGCATCATTCCTGACCCTCTCTATACCTTATTATCTGGCATATGTACCACTTTGTGAAGACAAATGAAAATTGTAATTAAGACCTAAGTTTTTGCTTGTCATGTACATTATTTAACTTTATATTAGGCAATATAATGACAAGAATTAGGGACAATAGCTCATTTTGTGTGTCTCGCTGTGTCTGCCACCAGTTAAGCACCTGTGGCAGTTTGTAAAGTAGCAGCAGGTTGCCGGGTGCAGGAATTCTCTCTGTGCTCCATTATCTGGCACTGAAAGAACACCTGTATTACTGTCATGCAGGGAAATCTCTGTTAGATGGTGCAGGGATAGTGTCTAGCTGGATAGGGGATAAAAGGAGAGTGGTGTAGGAGAATGTGATCAATAAGTAAACACTGACTACCAATGTGAGGGCTGGGGGTGGGTTGGATAACAGGACTGCCACAGACCGGCATTGCAAAATAGAGGTGGGTTAACAACACTGCAAATGACCATCATTGTTAGGTTGGGGGGGGGGGGGGTAACAGCACTGCCAATCTCCAGCAATGCAAGGTGAGAGGGCTACCAGCGTTGTCATTGCCTAACAATGCATGTGGGGGAGGGGGGGGGTTACTGCCACTACACTAAAGCCAATGCTGGGGGTTATTATTACAGAACCTGAACCTGGTACCAATGATTGGGGCTATTATTTAGTCCACTAACACCAATGCTGGAGGTTTTCAGGGTGCCCATTGACACATACTTGGGGTTGTTATTGGAGAAATGTATACCAATGCTAAGGGTTAATATTGCAGCCACTAACACCACTGGAGGTTATTATTCCAGCAGCATGGAGCTGTCATAATGCATGGGTACCCCTGGACACTGCCCAGGGGCCCCAGGTACATGGGGGCCCCATTATAATCTTGCATTACTTCATACTTGCCAACTGTCCTGAATTTGCTGGGACAGTCACACTTCTTACTAAGCTGTTTAAGGATGGCCTGCGAAGTGCCCCTGAACATGTACTGGGCTTCCTGATCCCAGTATTGTGCATTCCTGACTCCCCCTGTACTGTGCCCTTCTTCCCCCGTGTTGATTAGTCTTTCCTTTATGGCATGTGTTTTTACTGAACCAATTTTATTCAAAGTACTAATAAATATATGTTTAACCACTAGCCTACAGGGTACTTATACCCCCTTCCTGCCCAGGCCAATTTCCAGCTCTCAGCGCTGTTGCACTTTGAATGACAATTGCGCAGTTATGCAACACTGTACCCATATGAAATTTTTATCATTTTTTGTGACAGATAGAGCTTTATTTTGGTGGTATTTAATCACCTCTGGGTTTTTTATTTTTTCTTAAACAAACCAAAAACCACTGCAAATTTTGAAAAAAAAAAAAGTTTTTTCTTAGTTTTTGTTATACAATTTTGTAAATAAGTGATTTTTCTCCTTCACTGATGTGCGCTAATGAGGTTGCAGTGATGGGCACTGATAGACTGCACTGATGGACACTGATAGGTGGCACTGATGGGCACTGATGAGGAGACCCTGGTAGGTGGCACTGATGGGCATTGACAGGCATCACTGATGGGCACTGAAAGGCAGCACTCATATATGGCACTAATAGGTGGCACTGATAAGCGGCACTGATAGGCGGTACTGACTGGCACTGTTAGGCGACACTGATGCACACTGATAGGCAGCACTGACTGGCACTGATAGGCGGCACTGACTGGCACTGATAGGTGGCACTGATTGGCAGCACTGCTAGGTGGCACTGACTGGCAGTGATAGGTGGCACTGACTGGCACTGATGGGTGACACTGAAAGGCCTATATATATATATATATATATATATTGTACAGTCACATCAGTCCCTAACCCTTAAGGAGCGTACAATCTTAGGTCCTTAACTCACATTCATACATACACTTGGGCCAGTTTAGACAGGATCCAAATAACCTACCAGCATGTCTTTGGATTGTTGGAGGAAACCCACACAGGCACAGGGAGAACATGCAAACTCCAGACAGGTGGTGCTGTGGTTGAAATTTAAACCAACGACCGTATTGCTGCCAGGTGGAAGTGCTAACCATTTAGCCACTTGTGCTGCTCACTGTCCTCTTGTTTCTGTTAGTGATTCTGGAATATTCCATACTAACTTACACCCTATCCAAGTTATTCAACAATAAAATCACAAAAAGACATCCCCTAGACTGGTTTCTGTGCCATTGTGCCTGAACTGTGCTCTGTGTGTGCTGACAGATTCTGCACTAGTGATTGAGGACTTTGGTCATTGTTATATGTGCTGCTGCTATCAGGAGAACTGTAGTACCTGTGCTTTTATCATCACCAATCAGCTGCCCTCTCGGGGGTGTGCTACACTTGGTACCAGGTCCCCGGAGCTCCTTGCCCAGCCACTGACATTTTTGGGCTTCTGGGTCTTGATCACTGGCTGTTTACACTGGCCATGTGGGGATGACATCAGATTCAGCATTGTCAAATTTGGACAGTGTACAGGGGCAGACAGACAGATAGTTACCTTTAATGCAGAAGAGACAAAGCAAATCTCTTCTGCATTAAAATTCCTGCCTGTTTGCCATTTTCTATTAGCCTAAAGTTCCACATTAAAATATAATTCCCAAGAAAGTGTTCATACTTGCAACCAGATTACCATTGATGTTACTGTATATTAGCAAATTACTGTCTCAGTCCTTAAAGCAAACCTGTGGCTTTGCCCATGGAGGGCAAAGCAAAATTACTTGCTTTAATCCCCCTCTTTCCTTCATCCTGTGTTACTTTTTTCAGCAATTGGGTGCAAAGAATATAACTTGTACTTCTGGGCAGGGAGGAGCATTAAACTCACACCATGTGCCAGTGCTGTGCCAATTACCAAGTGCAAGCACCGTCTCATTGGAAGAACCCAAAGCCCTGTGTAAGCTATGACTTGTACAACTTGTTGCTTTAACAGGGTGGTTTCTTCTGCTCCCAGCAGGTTAATGGAGCAGAGGGAAGCAAACAAAAGATAAGTATGTGGTACTATAGGAGTGGATAGATTAAAGAGAACCTCTGACCTACTTGAGCAAGCACAAGCTTTTTTTTTTTAAAAAGAAAGCTTCTATTTTGTATATGTATGTCAGTTCCATTTTTTACTATTTTATTTATTTTTTCATATATAATAAGCAATTAAAGTATTTCATACCATGATAATAAACATACTACATTTAGTATAAAAATTAAAGGGATTTGCTAAGGAGAATGTACTGTCTGTTGTGCAAAAAACAGCCTGGCCTCTATCTCCCCTTGCAGTGAAACATTAAACTCATTGGAAAGATAATTTACAAACTCCAAGGAGACTAGAAGGGTAATATGATGTATATGCCTGTTACTAATCTCAGATAAATCAATAGTGAGTGCATTATTCCATCACTAGATATAACCAGACTTTCCACATAAAACTGACATAACCCATGCCTTCAGGTTTATTTTCATTTGATACCTAATACAAATTGTTAAAATTGGAGGGTTTAACTTTCTTGGATAAATTTAACTATATCAAAGAATGTCTATTTCAAGACACTCTAAGAGTGTTCAGTCCTTGGACATAGCTAACAGCCCATATACCATTTAGCACGTATATGCTTCAGGAAGGGCCCCAGGGAGAATAATGCCAGCTCTGTGCCGATGGGCTTTGACTTCTTTACCTCCTGCACCCCAAGACAGTAGCATAGGAATGTGAGTGTGATTATACCAAACGTAGATAGTCTTAGTTGCTACGCTCTGCCCCAAAAAAAAGGTAAAATAGTGCTTATATGTTTGACAAAAGTGATTTTAAAGTAAAAATAGAGATACATTATAACAGAAATGTTTCCCATTGTTTAATGAAGTAGCTAAAAATTGCAGTGTGGGTAATGAAGTAGCTAAAAATTGCAGTGTGGGAAATAGAGCAAAGGAATCTCCCAGAATCCTGTGCTCCTCTTAAGATTCAGCCCCTGCTTTGCTAACTTTAATTTTAGAATACTACTAGAATAGCTACTCTCCAAGTTAACATGAAATGCAAAAGGCACATGATACTAAAAATATCAGAATAGAGAAACAGAGGGGCACAAATTCATTGCCAATGGCACAAACAAAAATATTAGTTACACCTCTGATAAAAGGGTTGAAATGATATTGTACTGTTTAATGAAAAGTCCATAAGTAGGGTTTTCACTGTGCATCTGTACAATATTATTCCTAGCCATCATTGTTATGTATGTCTGGATTAGACCTATAAAATATGCACGATTGTTTTAAATATTGTCTCCATTAATCATCCAATAGTAAAGAAAACCTGCAGAGAATAAAAAGGTACAGATGTAAATCTTTTTATCCTTGCAATTTTTTTTTCTTCCTCGATCTATGCCTGACATCAGAGATAAATCATCTTTTGGACTATCGCTGGCTCCTAATTTTAGTTACTAAACAATAAAGATACACTTTGTACTGTTATCATTATTGTTGTAGTGTTGCATCCTGCCAAATCATTCTGAATAATGGATCTCATGTCAGGTTAATTCATTTATTTAAAAGGCTTTTCAGTCAAGGGTTACCATTTCGCAGTACCTGACCTGATTGTTACTGAAAAAGGTCTGCTTTTTAAGTCTAGTTTGATTTAAGTTCTACTGTCTCTTCTCTCTTCTGCATTAGATTCTCCTGAATCATTCCTTTAAGAAGCAGCAGGCAGCTGACCTCTATTATGTCCTCTGAACATAATTCCGGGTGTAAATCGAGTGAGTTGCTAACAGGCTGAAATTGTATAGCTGCATGTCTAATGGACTGGCATAGTTATTGCTATTAAAGTGCTCATTGGTTTCCTATAATATCATTATCATCATTATCTAGCTGTCTGAACACGATAACATGCATCTGTTCCATATAAATGTGATTAAGGTAGGTCGCAGCAGTTTCGCTGATTAGCAAGGATAGAACTACTTGTGTTATTTTAATATTGCAATGATGCAGAATAGCTAAAGCACTTCAGTATAATTAGCAAGCAAAAATGTAACCTAATGACCAGGATTAAAAACTAAATGCTTAAAAATATTTTTGTTAGGTACAATCATTATTACTATACATAAATATAGACCCAGCAGGTGAAGATTTATGCTATTTTCCAGAGGTCTTCAAGTTTTCTTCCTGCCTACAGTTGTAAAACATTTGTTTTAACAGAGTTCAATAGCTCAAGATCAAATTTACATGCACAAAGGCGTGAGGCAAAGCAGTGACTCCTCCTCTTCTCTCTTTCTTATTCCATATAACTGTGTCTAAGGTTTCAATCAGATAGGGGGAGACTGAAGACAAACAGCTTCTGTTATGCTCTCTCTTTAGAAAACTAATAGGGGATCATTTAATCAATTCTGTCACACAGCAAGGAAATGCTAAACAGAAGCAGTGAGACAGGTTGTACAGCAGATTTACAGCATAAATTCTTCTCTCGGCTGCTATAACCTAGCACTGAGGCAGAACAAAACCTGACCCTGACCACTTTTTAATTGTGAATTTATTCAGAGTGAAAATCTATCTCATATTTATACTAAATCTGTTGCAGTTGGCTGCCAAGGATTACAAGCTCCTGGGTTGCAAATCTGTGCAAAAACTGTAGCATAGACTTTGTTAAAAGGGAGGCAGCTTGATTTTCATTTGTGTCTTGGATTAGGTTGAAACATGTCCTCCATAGTCCTCTGGAAATACTGTCATATTATATGTTTATGTGCAAAATATTGTACAAATCCAGAAAAAAGTATAGTCAAATCATAAAAAAAATCCCATACCTAATAGTATATCATTTGTTTGACAAGGCAGCTGATCACAGTTAGATATGGCAAACAGTTATTTGTTGGGCAAAATACAAATCTGTATATTGAGTGCCATCATTATTGTATAGTACAATGAGTAAGCACAAATGTTGGAGAAAAGCTATTTGCAGGTTAACGTTTCATCACAAAACTCCAAAAACACTACTATGACTCAAACAATAAAAACTACAAATAATATATAATATTATGGGCAGTGGTGGTTAGCACTTCTATCTGGCAGCACTAGGGCCCTGCTTCGAATCCCAACCACGGAACTACCTGTACAGAATCTGCATGGTCTCCCTGTGCCTGTATGGGTTTCCTCTAGGTACTCTGGTTTCCTCCCAAGACATGCTGATAGGTAAATTGCCTCCTGTCTAAATTGGCCCTAGTACCTGTATATATGAATGCAAGTTAGGGACCTTAGATAGTACGCTCCCTGAGGGTTAAGTACTGATGTGAATATACAATATATATATGTAAAGCACTGTGTAAATTGATGGTGCTATAGAAAGACCTGAAATTAATAAATAATATTACAAACCAATTCACTTTCCTTTGAAACAATTTAAGCTGTAATCATCATGTACATATATACAAAAAAATACAAAAAAAGCTTAAAAACATTCAAAGTAAAGCCCAACTCACACTGCACCTCATGGTAAACTATCAGGGCATAGGTAACATAAACTTCCCAGTTAGCTTAGTGAATGTAGTGAAGTTCCACTTTGCAAAGAATATCCAACTACATGTCAGGAAAATAAAAAAAAAAATTTTTTTGCTTGCACACGATTGGATCATAGAATTCAGCAGAACGTCAACTTATTCACTAAGCTCAGCTGCCTGGATGCCTTTAGTAATTCAACCCTATGGATCATAGAATTCAGCAGAACGTCAACTTATTCACTAAGCTCAGCTGCCTGGATGCCTTTAGTAATTCAACCCTATGGAGTTTCCTGGAATCATTCAATTCACCACAACACCAGTTGTACATGACCACACCTTTATGAGTTTCCCTTTAGCACGCTGGACATTTGGGAAGGGAGCAACTGCTTGTCGCCAACAGTATGCAAAAATGTGGCCTTTCGGTGGCTGGCCTTGACGCTAAGAGGCCACATATTTGGGTGCCCAATGTAAACAAACATGTGGCAGCACATTTACTGGCACCTCCCGGAAATGTTTCTAATCATGTGACCACTGTGATAACCAATCATGGCGGTCACGTGACCCTAAACCCCGACCACCTCCTGGCGCCACCAAACCCCTTAAAGTCTGGGAGGCGCCGGTGTCAAGGGGTTACGTTCTACGAGTTAAGGTAGTAAGAGCGGAGGAGCATGTAGCATTCCTAACTTTATTATAATTCTTAGAATACTCTCATTTCATAATTTTTTCTTCAGACAAAATCTGACTAACAGCTGTATCCATTGATAGAGGGTGGAATAGGCTGGATCCATATGAGTGCAATTAACTTCTGGGCCAATAATAGCATTTCTCATAACAAAATTCTGGTGTACCTCGGCCTCTGATCTTCATCTAGTATACCTGATAAACATATCTCAGGGGTAAGAGGAACCGGGACAGTTAATATTGTTGATAGTTCTAGCTAATAGTATACAGTCAATTCAAAACGGATATTCTGTCTTTATCATTTAAAATACACCTATGATAAAAACTATAGACCCTTCATTTCTTTGTAAGTGGGCAAACTTACAAAATTGCAGGGATCAAATAATTATTTTCCCTACTGTAATTGTCAAGGTGATGGACTCGTCTATTGGGAATCACTACAAAATTTTTAGTAGCACTACACAATAATCTGAATGGTATATGCCAGATTATCAGGCAAACTATGAATATGAATAGGAAGGCCAGTCCCATGACTCAAACTTTGCAATCGGAAAAAAGTTCTATGTAGTTAATGTTACTAGATGTTCACCTAAATGAGGTACTTAAAATAGCAATATGTTTATTTACCTTCTTTGGTGCATAAAAGTGAAATTTTGCTTCTACTTTCACATGGTTGCCTAGAAAAAAAAAAAAAGCGTGTGGGTGTCAGACGTAGTATGTAACATATGGTAACATTGTGGACAGGAGACTTCAACTATAAAAGGTTAGGAATTACAAGTTAGTGCATCTATTTGTTTTTGTTTTTTTTTCTTTAATCAGAAATAAAGTTTATTGAACAGAACAGTAATAAGTTCTAGAGTATCTGTAACACATTAACAGAATACATCAAAACAGTTGTCATCTAGATGCATATACATACAATTTCCTCAGAAATGGTACATAATGTAAACCAGTTATTATTTCAGCAAGTTGACCCACCACTGACCGACAGACAAGCCAAAAAGAAATTTTCATACCATTAAATGCAGTACCCAGGAGCAGACTTAAGTCTGATCCAGTTTAGGAAATAGGCCGTCCACCTAGTGAGCCCAACCATAGCCTACTTTATATGAATAAAAATGTGTTCACCAAGACCTAGACTGTAGAATCAGTTGGAGATCCTTGTAAGGGACCAGACCCACCATTGTATCTAGCATGAAGCTGTGCAGACTGAAGTCCAATCATAGCAGAGAAATATTTTATTCAGCTCGTTTCCCAGTGTACAACAGTAATTATGTTTGAGCGCATACCCCTTCACCAGGCTGCTATCTTTAGCCAGGAAATTAGCTGTATAAAATATTACATTATTACTTTAGGACTCCACTGCCTCAAATGAAAAATTACCATTCATATCTTCAGGCAAAACCTTTTTTGTTAAGTTTTGAATAGAGTGGGGAAAAGGTCTGATCCTCTGTCACGTTTTTAATGCTGATGGATAAACAACGTTTTGTGCTGTCCCTTTAAAAAGTAGTATCACTAATAAAAACTAAATAAACAACAAACAAATCAGTAAAGATGATAAAAAAAACTAAACGGTGCAACAAATAAACATATCAGTGAAGATGATGATAAATACAGTGTACCATAATTGTGCCAAACTTCGGTGTATACATATGAAGAAAACTTTTGCCAAGTGTTATAGATGCCAAGTGTTTGGTGAATTCAACTACCCGATAAAGACTATCAATGGTGATTGTCTCTAAACACGGAGGTCTCAGGAGATGTCACTATTACAACAACCGGAGTCCAAATAGGAGGAATGGGCCACAACCAACTAGCCATTTCATGGTAGGGACAGATTTTTATAGGCTACAGAAAGTATATTATGGGAATTGGGCTATGGTGCTGCATTGACTAGTGGACATATTTTATTGGGACGCACCTTTTCACATCTCTCCACATCAGCTTCCATTGCAACTCTTGGTTGGACCTAGAAGATTTTCATCTGCCAGGTAGATATAAAATGCCCAGCATTTATCACTGACCACTCAGATCAATGTCCAAATTGTAAGGTATCTGAACTCAGGGCCACCGTATCAGGGCCCAACATATCCTGTTAGTGCTGGCCCAGTGGATCTAATTCTACTCTGTCCCTCAGCAAAGTCTTCCACTGCTGGCACCTATTTTGTAGCTAAAGCCAGCAGAACCAGAAGTCAGTGTGGGGAGGTTAAACTGACACTAAACTTGTTTTTCTTTTCGTATGTATTTTTAATTAAAAAAGTACCTTCTATTGCTCATAGCCTCCTCCTCTCCTAGGGAGAGCTCATGGAGGATGTTACAAGGAGGTAGAAAAACACAGTAAACTATTTCATGAAAAAAACAGAGAACAGGGCCCTTAAAGTGGTTTTAAATGCTAAAGATTTTTTTTTACCTCCATGCATTCTATGCATGATAGTAAAAAATCTTTTGTGCGCTGCTCCTCCCATAGCTCCCCCTAATACTCACCTGAGCCCCATCTCTATCCAGCGATGTGCACGAGAGCCTCAGCTGTCCCGGGTCTCTCTCTTCTCACTACCTGAGACACAGCAGTGGGAACCATTGATTCCCACTGCTGTCAATTATAGCCAGGGAACCAATGAGGAGAGAGTGGGTGGGGCCAAGCAGCGACTCTATGTGTCTTGTTGAGTGGGGCTCAGGAGCAAGCACACACCAATGACCCCATGGTAAGCAGATTGCTATTGGGGCACTGGTCAAGGTGGGAGGAGCCAGGAGCACCAGCGGGGGACCCTAGAAGAAGAGGCTTGGGGCTGCTCTGTGAAAAACCATTGCACAGAGCATGTAGGTATAACATGTTTGTTATTTTAAAAAAAAACAAACCTTTAGAAGCATTTTAAGTAGTGGATGTGTATGGATTATTTTTCAAGAATATACAAGATATGGTATAGTGTCTCTCTAAGACAAACCTTTGGATACTTACTATAGTCCTTCCAATGTGTATAACTGTCCTGAAATGTATTTCTTTTTCTGATCAAAGGTAGAGTTTCACCTTAATAAATCTATAGAATTACATGCATATTTTGAAAATATATTTGAATTTGGGTTATAATTAGTAAATAACCAAAGTAGGAAATAATGTTCTAGCAATTCAGAAAGAAGTGAAAAACAGCAACAAGACATGGACAATCATGATATTTCAAAAGAGCAAAACACTTCTCAGTCAGTACATCATAATCCTTAAAAAGGGAATTTTTCTGCTTTTCAGTCTTTGGTGAAATCAAGAGTAATAATGAACTGTAAAAAGTCACCTTATTAATCCCAAACTTTACTGTCTTCTCTATTACTGCCATTTCTAGTTTTTATTTATTTTTGCTTTGAAATGTTAGATGGCGACATTAAAAAAAAAACTCAGTTTGGGACGCTTTCTGCTAAATCATAAAGCAGCTTAGCGGAGCAGCCAGCATTATATTAAGTGCACTACAAAAGTCCCCTTTCTTCAAGAAATAGATTTTGAGCATATTGTATAATGTAATATAAAGCAGATCTACGAGGGTGTTCCCATCTTAAGTTAATTTCTAATATTTTATTTGGCAGGATCCATACTTCACTTAAAATCAGCAAAAATAGAGTAATTATTATTCCTATGATTAAACACAAATATTGCCCATGTTTAACTGATACAATAATAGTAAACATAAACGTTGTACACACTCTCAATAAGGCCAATTTAATTATGTAGTTATGTGCATTCAAGGTCATAAGAAATTATGATTTTTAAGACCTCACAATAACATTTTTACAATGATTTTAAACATGGATGGGGATTATAATAAAACAGCTGTAATGACTTGTACTCAGAATAATTATGGAAAGGACACAACAGATTTTAATGGCTAAAGAAAAAATTAAAAAACATTACGTTTTTCACTGTTGGAAGCTTAACAAAGCAGCGGGAGACCAAAAAAAAGGTGTTCAAGTGCTGCTTGGCAGGTGCTGTTTATGTACATTAGTTATTATTATTATTATACAGGATTTATATAGCGCCAACAGTTTGCTCAGCGCTTTACAAAATAACGGGAGACAATACAGCAACAATACAATTCAATACAAGAGGGATAGGAGTAGAAGATGCCATTATTAGCTGAGGGCAGGATAGGCTTCCCTGAAGAGATAGGTTTTCAGATTTTCAGAGCTCACTTAAAAGTGAGCAGAGTAGGCGATAGTCTGATAAATTGGGGTAGAGAGTTCCAGAGGATGGGGGAAGCTCCGGAGAAGGCCTGGAGACGAGCATGGGAGGAGGAGACAAGGGAGCTAGAGAGTAGGAGGTCTTGCGAGGAGCGGAGAGTACGGTTTGGGTGATATTTAGAGACAAGATCAGTGATGTCATTTGGGGCAGAAATGGCTTTATACATTATTGTTAATGTTTTGAATTGTATCCGTTGGGCAATGGGAAGCCAGTGGAGGGATTGGCAGAGAGGGGTGGCAGATACAGAACGGTTAGTAAGGTGGATTAGTCTGGCAGCAGCATTCATGATAGACTGAAGAGGGGATAGCCTGCGATGAGGTAGGCCAATGAGGAGGGAGTTATAATAGTCAAGGCGAGATATAACAAGGGAATGAATAAGTTGCTTAGTGGTTTCTGAGGTTAGGAACGGGCGTATCTTGGAGATGTTGTGGAGGTGAAGTCTACAAGAATTGGACAGTGAATGGATTTGGGACTAGTTGATTTGCTTTGCATGGGAAAGGTACAGGATTACTTTAAAGCTGACCACAGATGGTTCGAAATTCAGCCAGATCAGCAGGGACTGAATTTCAATCTATTTACAGCTGTTTCCATTCACAAAAAGTCGATTGAATGATTAACTTCTCACGAACAGGCTTGTTGGAAAATGATAGCAGCACTGATCAGTGTATTCAGGTAGTGGGTGAGTTCCAGCTGTCAGAATACAATAACACAGCAGGGAGGATTCCTCCATCCACTCTCCTTGCCTGGATGAGGGAATCTGCTCATTTTTTTTTTCGATCAGCCCATTGGCTGTTCGAAGCAAAAACTGGTCCACGTATGGCCAGTCTTAAACCAGCCATAGATGGATCGAATCTTGACTATTTCAGCAGGGACCAAGTTGAGATTCAATCCATCTATGGGCAGGCTGGTTGTAATGAAGTTGATCCACTGGTTGATTTCCATACAACCAGTCTGTCAAATTGTTCCATGCGATCACTGCTAGAGCCACCTGGACCTAGGACTTCAGTTCTACAACACCATTAACTACCCACCCTCTGTCAACATTATCAGTTTGCACATTACTTACCCTTTTATTAGAAGTTCATGAAAGGTTGATCCATTTTGTAGTTTCCAGTCAGACTTTAAATGCAGCCAGTCATTGTTCTTGTAGTGATGAGAATCTGGTGTGATGACAGTCATTGATGGACCCCTGACATAGGAAAAACAACCTGAATTATATCTCACAGCAGGTGTTAAACATAAACTGCGAATAACTATTTCTGTATTTTTTATTACATAATTTTATATTTATGAAGACAGCCATTTAGCAATACCTAATTCTTTAATTCTGGTAAAGTCACTAATGCCATTTAAGCTGTGTGGGGGAGAGGGGAAAACATATCTGTACTTTATATCCTCTGTGTATATCACATTTCCGTTGATTCCTTTTGTAATACATGCCAGATCTACTCCAATCTCAAGAAAATCACATGATCTTCTGTGTTTATTGTTTGGAGATTAAAGAGAGACTGTATTCTTTCAGGGTAACATAAGGGTATAATGAGGGGTAGAAGCTAAGCAAACATGTTTTTATCGATATAACAATTAAACCAGAAAGCATCGATTCTTAATAAATTGGGTAGATTAATAAAGGATCATTGTAGTATGTCTGGTATTTATTTTTTTAAAGCTGACAGTGTATGTTATTTTCCCTTTAAATCAAAGAATGACAAATCTCCTTGCTGAAATCTGAACTGCAAACCTTGAATTTTGAATTAGCTTGGAAAATAACTGTGAGTTTCTGGAGGTTATTACAGTGCCATGTCCAGTGCACTAACACAGCAGGAGTTTTACAGTGACAATTTTGGAATACAATATAGCCATAGTTTGTACCAGTCCAGGGACTGATATATTAATGTGTTTGTAGCTTTTCCCAACTATAAGTCATAGATTTGCACATGATTCCTTGTTAGATAAGTATAGTACAACTTGGACGACATAGCTGCATTGGAGAAAAAAATCTTGGCACCATAGCAAGTTATAGCTGCCACATGAGAATGATTCTAGTGAAACTGGCTAAGCCAACTGGTCTCCAGTGCCCAGATCTTAGTCTGTGTATTGCATGCTGCGTTTCTTATAATCCTTACCAAGTCGATTAAATGATTATCACCTCTGACCCTTGCCAGGACCTGTAGGGGGGATGATAATAAGACTACTTGCCACAAGACAGTTCTACTCTGAAATCTCCTCCCCCCATCCCTGAACAACTTAATAGCGAAGTGCAAAATTGAAACACTGTGGGGATATGGTATGAAAACTGGAGGAAGGAATCCCAGGCAGGGTTTGACTGTCCAATGTATTCAGTCAGATTCCACTTTTCATTTTCCCAATGATTAAAATATAAAATCTGTTTAGTGGTAATGAAGAACTGCTCCATTGTTCTTAAGTTTTCTTTTCTCCAGTTTTGGACTTGACTCCTATGTAAACAAATAAATGGCTCCCAATTAACTGCATGTTGCACGTTTTTGGGAAGCCATGTGATCCTCTGTGTTATATCAAGAAAGTGAAGAAAATTTATGAACATTTTGAATACTCTATCTTGGAGGGTCCGCTTCCCATACCTTATGCTCTATGCATGTTTTTCTACTTTATGTTAGGATATGACATTTGTCCTGTTCTGTCTCGTTCCTCATCCTTATGAGGATTTGGTATTTTATTTGGCTTAGGACTTGTTTGAGAGAAATCTCCATATTTTATGGAACACCCCTCTCCTCAAGAAGAACATCTGCAAAACGCTTTGAGATATTGTTACCCCTCGTTAGCAGACTTGTGTTGGAACTGTAGAGTATATGTGTACTATATTGAATTGATATACTGTACATCTGGTTGGCCAATAATTTGACCTTTTTCTCCAGAGTAGATACATGTATGTATACTCTGTGAATAGGTTAATTGATAACAGGGGTCATGTTCAAGATCTGTATTTTTAAGATTTTTGGTATGAGATTTTAATATTTATTAGCCTGATATGTTGAGTTGAATTGATAATATTATTATTATACGGTATTTATATAGCACCAAAGGGTTTGCTCAGCGCTGTACAGTAGCAAGGGGGACAGAACATGAGACAAGACAGTAACAATACAATACACGAGGGGTTCGAGGGCCCTGCTCTTTCGAGCTTACAATCTAGGAGAAAATAAAAGATGTTTTTAATCTGATACATTTGTGTTCACCCTTTTGAGAGATAATGCACCCATATAGGGGATGATTTACTAAAACAATAGAGTGAAAAATCTGGTGCAGTTGTGCATGGCAGCCAATCAGTTTCTAACTTCAGCTTGTTCAATTTGACATAAAAAAAACTGGAAGCTGACTAGTTGCTATCCAGAGCTGCACCAGATTTTGCACTCTTCAGTTTTACTAAGTCAACCCCAAAGTCCCTTAGTACTTTTTGGACTGCATTCATTGGGAGCCATTTATTTGTTTATAAACCCTTTGGAATGGGTGCTAGATAGCTGCTAATACAGCATTTGAATAAATAATTTGCGCTAGTAAATGTGTATAAATATATAAATATATATGAAGAAATCATCAAATCATAAGTCCAGAAAAAAAAATATATATATGCCAATACCACAAAAAAATATAAAAAACTTTTAGGTGCAAAAAACTTTTGTGCAAAGAAAAAAAAAAAAAAAAAAAAGTGTCTGAATATGAAAAATTTCACCAAAAAACCTTGATAATATAATGGCAGATCATCCATAAATATATCTTCAGAAACGGAAACTCTGCAGCACACCGATCCTCATCGATCGAAATAACAGGATGAAAAACTTTGTAGTTAATCGAAAATCCACTTCTCCAATAGGTAAAGGACCACCTTCAAACGTATCCATAGGGGGAAATGCCAAGCACGGAGCGGAGGATGTCGATGACGAAACGCGTAGGGCGGGGCTTGATTGATGTGACGTCATTACGTTTTTGGCTGCCAGCTACTGCGCATGTGCTGAGTAGCCAGGCTCGTTTATGTGATTGCTGTTATGCTGTTGATGCTGGTGTCGGCTGGGACACCTCTTGAGTAAGTGCAATGAGTACCTAATAAAGGAATTGGTTTTTATAATATTGCACCATGAAGTCTTTCTGTTTCTCCCGAGTGCTTGGCATTTCCCCCTATGGATACATTTGAAGGTGGTCCTTTACCTATTGGAGAAGTGGATTTTCGATTAACTACAAAGTTTTTCATCCTGTTATTTCGATCGATGAGGATCGGTGTGCTGCAGAGTTTCCGTTTCTGAAGATATATTTATGGATGATCTGCCATTATATTATCAAGGTTTTTTGGTGAAATTTTTCATATTCAGACACTTTTTTTTCTTTTTTTTTTTTTTGCACAAAAGTTTTTTGCACCTAAAAGTTTTTTATATTTTTTTGTGGTATTGGCATATATATATATTTTTTTCTGGACTTATGATTTGATGATTTCTTCATATATATTTATATATTTATACACATTTACTAGCGCAAATTATTTATTTATTGGTACTTTTATATGGTGATTTTTTGCAGCTGGTACTTTATTAGTAAGTTATATAATTTTGACCATAGGCGCTATTATTAATTTTTCTTATAATACAGCATTTGGCTTGTCATTTACTTGACCCCATGTGCAAAATTTAACACTTTAGAGCAAAGCATCAGAATATTTTTTTTTACTCAGTACTACAGTCAACTAAAGCCTGATAGGCAGCAATGTAGCTTTGATACGTGTGCATTATTTACATAAGTCACTGTAGTTTTCACTTTGTTATTAATTATAACACAAATCAAATGGCCTAATACACATTGACATACATCATTCCTACAAAAGAGATAAACATATATGCAATTTAAAGGTGGCTTTGCACAGCATTAATAGTTACAGTATATCATCCCAATCTGATGTCTGAGTTTGTTTACCCCTATGTGCTTCAGGCTCACTTTATTGATCCTTAACCTGTACATAAAGTTCACAGAGAGTTCTGTAGCATTTTTTTTTGTTTACAAACATTTTTATTTAGTTTTTTTTTGTAAAGAAATAGACTACAAAATGGCAGTACAACATCAAGTAAGATATACAACAATATGCAGTGAAGCAAGAATGCTATAAAAAATATATATTTTAATTGTTTTGTTTTATTCATTTAGAAAATGTGAGCGAACAGAAGAAAAATCTAAACTATATCAATATTTGGTGTGACTACACTTTGGCTTCAATCCAGGATCAATTCTTACATCTGCACACTTTGTGCACTTGCACAAAGTAAGGGATTTTATAGGATTGGATTCAGGTATATGATTAATCAATTATGCCAAGCAGGTGCTAAAGATCATCAATTTCATATGTAGGTTGAAACACAGTAATTAACTGAAAAAGAAACAGCTGTGTAGGAAGTCTAAAAGTGGGTGAGGAGCAGCCAAACTCTGCTACTAAGGTGAGGTTGTGGAAGTCCGTTTCATGTCACAGGTAATACACCATGGCAAGACTGAGCACAGCAACAAGACACAAGATAGTTATACTGTATCAGCAAGGTCTCTCCAAGGCAAGGATTTCAAAGTAGACTGGGGTTTGAAAATATGCTGTTCAAACTCTTTTGAAGATGCACAAAGAAACCAGGGACAGTAGACACAGTGGTAGGCTAAGGAAACCTAATTCAGCAGATGAAAGACGCATCATATTATTTCCTTCAAAATCAAAAGATGTCCAGTAGTGCCATCAGCACAAGACTGGTGGAAACCAGCGAGACCCAGGTACACCCATCTACTGTCCGCATAAGTGTGGCCAGAAGTGGTCTTCATGGAAGGATTGCAGCCAAAAAAACACCTCTGCAACGTGGAAACAAGACTAAGCGATTCAACTATGCATGAAAACATAGGAACTGGGGTGCAGAAAGATGGCAGCAGGTGCTCTGGACTGAAGAATCAAAATCTGAAATTTGGCTGAAGCAGGAGGCAGTTTTTCACTGAAGGGCTGGAGAGCAGTACAGTAATGAGTGTCTGCAGGCAACAGTGAAGCATGGTGAAGGCTCCTTGCAAGTTTGGGGCTGCATTTCTGCGAATGGAGTTGGAGATTTGGTTAAGATAAATGGTGTCCTCAATGCTAAGAAATACAGGCAGATACGTATCCATTATACCATACCATTAGTGAGGCACATGATTGACCCCAAATGTATTCTGCAGCAGGACAATGACCCCAAACATACAGCCAATGTCATTAAGAACTATCATCAGCACAGAAAAGAACAAGGAGTCCTGGAAGTGATGGTTTGGCACCCACATAGCCCTGATCTCATCATCATCGAGTCTGTCTGGGATTACATGTAGAGACAGAAGGATTTGAGGAAGCCTACATCCATAGAAGATCAGTGGTTAGTTTTCCAGGATGTCTGGAACAACCTGACGCGTTCCTTCAAAAACTGTGTGCAAGTGTACCTAGATAAACTGATGCTGTTTTGAAGGCAAAGGGTGGTCACACGAAATATGGATTTGATTTGGATTTATCTTCTGTTCATTTATCTTCCACTTGTTATTTGATTAAAAAAAACTATTAACACTTCTATTTCTGAAAGTATTCTTAATTTACATTCAAAATTTGTTTGCACAGTAGTGTAGATTAAAGCAACCTTTTCTGAGAGTCACAAGGGGGCTGTCATTTTTAATCCTGAAAAATAAATATTAAAATTGCTGTTGCCTGTTAAAGAAGGTGTGTACTCACCTTACTCTGTGCATGCACCGCCAAACACCAGTCATTCAGAATAAACTCGCAAAGCCCACTGGGAAAACAACACTTCCCAGAGTGTTGGTCTATTTGGTCCCCTGCTGCTAACCTCCACACCACTGTCTCTTGTAATATGTGGACTAAAACTTGAAGAGGATGTAGCGTGTATTTGTATATATTTTATCTATTATCTCTGGATTTTTGTTCCTACAGTAAAATCAGGTTCTTGTAGTTCATTAAAGGATACAGGATTTAGAGACAATTGGGTTATACAGCTGCCTACAGGAGGATTTAGACACTGGCACCAAAAAAAACAGTGACCAGTTTGGTATAACCCCTCCACTCCCAGTATGCCTCAGTTTGCAGAAAAGCAGTATTAGGAGCAGATCCAAAAACTAACAGGGGTGGGACCTGTGTCCCTTAATGAACTCTAAATTTTACAATAGCTACACCAATCCTATTTCCTTTTTCATTCATTAGGGGACAAAGGGTTCTGGGATGCCAAAACGCCATCCAACTGAGGGGTAGGCAGCACAACAAACAAACATTAAATGAAAGCACTGCCTAAAGGACCTTAAGGCTGGAGCTTGAATTAGATGAAGCCTTAAGATCCACCAGGTAAAACGTGGCAAATGTGTGAACTGAAGAGCAGGTGGCAGTTTTGCTGGATTCTCTCAGATATAGTAAAGTGAGCTTTGACAGGAATCCTTAAGAATCCTTAAGATCGTAATTTTAGCCAAGTATCTGTCCAAGCCTCCTAGCAATGGTGAAATGAGTAACAGGTTTCTGTTTACGGATGACAAAAAGAAAGGTAGTCTTTCTAATGGAAGCAGTGGGTAAAACAGCACAGAATGGACTACATCTAGACAGCAAAGAGAAATTTCCTTCTGATGTACTGGTACTTGACAGAGAGGCAGGAGAATAAGGTCCTGATTAAGGTGAAAGTCCAAGATTAGCTTAGGAAGGAAATGAAGGAAAGAGGCTCTGGGTCTAAATACCACCTTTTCTTTGTGTATGATCAGGAGGGGTTCACCGCAAGACAAAGTCACCAGTTCAGACACATGCCCCGCAGAGGGGGGATTCAACAAGAAAAGCGACCTTGTTAGCAAGATTGGAAATATGCCTTATAAATATGCCTTATAAATTGAAAAGGTGGTCTTTGTAGTGCTGACAGCACCAAATTTATATTCAGTGGAGTTACAGGTGGTTGTACAGGAGAAGTTACATGACAGACAACCTGTATCTGTGAACCTAGTGAGGTGAGATTACATTGTCGAGAATGTTTCAATCTCTTTACAGAATGCCTTGAAGTAAGGATTATACCAGAAATGTTTCTATAGTCTTGGAGTCTCTCAGGGATCCTAGAAGGTGCTAGTAGAGGCTGTAGCAATTGTGCACACAGAGGTGGACGCAGTCATCCATCTTGCTAAGGATCCTCCATCTTGTATCTCTCTCTCCCTCCTCCAATCCCCCCTCCCTCTCTGTTAAGTGACATGTGGTCTGTATAATGCTGAGTTCAAAAGGCATCAGGCCCCAGCAGGAGAGCTTCATGGTTATAAATCCCAAATTAGCTGGTGCCCGGGTGTCTGTTAGCTTCTCAATCTGAGAGAATCGTAAAACCATACGCCAGTCCTTCACTGGGCTTCAAAGACATTCCAGCTAGCTGTAAAACAGACTCAAATTTAAAAATCCACTTTCCCCTATGATTTCATATCGTGAAATAGGAAATAATTACATAAACATAAAGCACATATTCGGATAGCTCAGTTTTATGCGAGTTGTCTGATATCTTACACCCCCTCGTTGAAGTCTACAGGGGAGCAGAAAGCATATAGTTCTAGCTGAAATAGTGAACTATGCCATGTTTCATATCTAGACGTTCAGCAGATGATTCTGCATATGAATCTACTAGTGGATAGAATGCTACATGTACCCAGGGAAGATTATTGCCCTGGTGTCACTTATGAGGGATTTTGGTTCTAGTCTGAGTCCCCCCGCCTCCAAACACCCCTCCCCAAATGAAGCAATTGGTTCTCTGCTGTAAGGAGACACCCTGCTGAGTTTCTATAAAAAGGCTGTTATGCTTGGTTGTGTTGAAGTTGAAGAATTCTCCCTTTTAACATCGGAACCAACTTTGGGAGAACGGTACCCTTTTGCTCTGACACTTGAACGCTGCTTAAACCAAGACTGACGGCAAGTACTTTACCTCTCTAAACTTCTTTCTGTTATCTCTTTGATGTGTTATTGCTCTCTGTATTTGTATTTATATATATATATATATATATATATATATATATATATATATATATTGGCTACATCTTTTTCTGTAAATACTTTTATTGCACCATTTTGACTTTTTTAGTAATAAATCTTATTTTCTGAAAAGTGTTGAACAGTCTCTAAAGCTCTTTAATGCAAACTAAGAATCCCTGTCTCTGAAGAGCGCTACTGTGTGTTTTAAACCTCTATATATCTCTGCCTGCGGTGACAGTGGTATACAGACGATTATTCAAACATCATAGTGTTATTGCTAATATTGGCAAGTTTCCTCCTTCTCCATACAAAAAAGGTGGTGGTGGCAGTGTGAAGGGTTAATTGAGTAATTAACCTGACCCAGTAACAATCGCTCTCAGGATGCAGGTACAAAGATTGTGGTCCATAAGCTGGAAAACCTTTGTGCAGGGTGCAGATGAGCGTGGTATTGTTACGCACGTGACAGCACGGTTTTAGATTGGCTAGTCCTTCAGTCGTGAGTTAGTGAGAAGGGCTGGGGGTCTGACGCCGCGATCGGCACAGAGGCTATAGGCTGCTCTTCCTTTTTTAGGTGGTATACACTATGTCAATAAGAACGTTGATGTTTTTTTAAGCCTGGGAGCTATAACAGCTGGCTGCAATTCCTCAGGGACTAATCAGAGTATCTGTACTCAGGCAGATACAACTCCAAGTATATCAGACAATGATTCTAGAGGGGAAGGTATTGAGGAAGGTTTGCAGCCTCTTCATTCAGAGTCAGCTGAAAGTTGCAATTGGCCCATAAATTCTCACACAACTGCAATTTTTTCTTTCCAAAATATGGCTGAGGAGGGGACAACACATGAAGAAGATAAGGAATACATTGAGGATTGTAGAGACTCAGGCCGGGGACAACGGTCCAGGCTGTTGGTGTCAGGTCCATGCAGGGGGATACTCCATCCTGCCACAGAACTGTTAGTATGTCTACGTTCTCTTGTAGGTGACAGCATAACCCAAATATCTCTGGATCTTGTGTCTCCTAGGCTTGGTTCACATATATGCATTTTGAGTTTGTTGCTTTCACCACTGGTTTTGCAGTTTGTTTTGCGTTTTTCTACACGCATTTTTGCCACGTTTTTTCCACGTTTTATTCAGCTATTTTTTTTTTGTTAAAGTGGAATTTTTTTGTTGCTAGGCAGAATAAAAATGCAAAACGCAGCAAAAACCTGGCAAAAATGCACTACCCTGAAGACAGGCATAGCATGAGGTTAAGGAGCCATATGTTTACATGAAAGATGAACCATCATGTGAGTAGATATCTCTGTGTATAGTCGATCTAATAAATGCGGTTTTACACTATGAGAGTCTTCTGTTTATGCATGAACCAGAGAGGAAGTTGGCTATAGAGTATACAGCACTGGGGAGGATCCTGTGATACACCTGAGTGGTGTCTGTCTCTTAAGGCGAGTTGCCCCTGTAGGATCTTTGTAAGGAGGAACCGGAGAGGAAGCTGGCTATAGAGTATACATCGCTGGGGAGGATCCTGTGATACACCAGAGTGGTGTCTGTTCCCTAAAGCGAGTGGACCCTTCAGGGTCTATGTAAGGAGGTGAGGGGCCATTGCAGCTATTTTTGGATATACACAGTGTGGACACTTGACATCACCTGCATGAAGATTGTATATTAGATACACTATATATATATGGACATGTTCACATAGAGTGGAGATTTTTTATTAGAGTATTTTGTGATATATAGTTTGTTTGGTCACTTGGTCACTTTGAATATTCCCTTTTTAGGGAATACACGGATTGCACTTTATTGAATAATATTGATCACTTGGTCACTTTGATTATTCCCGGTGGGAATACACGTGTTACACTTTATTTGCACTGTTGCACGTTTATATGATATATATTGATCTAGCATTTATTTATTTATATATATGTATGTTTGTTTTAGTATTTAGCGCTGGACTATTTATTTATCTATGTTCCATAGGAAACCATGTTAAATGGACTGTAGTGTGTTTCTGCAATAAGCGCTAAAAAACACATTGGTTCTTAATGAAGAGAAAATTATGGATTATTTTATTTTTTAGGCAGATAGATATGAAGTCTTTCACTAGAAAGAACAGCATGCTCTGTAAACAAAGTTTCACGAACATACCCAATTTTAAATTTAAAAAATAAGTGTTAAATAAAGATATTATAAAAATAATTATTGAAAAGAAACATTTATAAACCAATGCTTTCCATGGGGGAAGAACTAACCATTGGCTGTAAAATTCCAACCTGTCTTATTTTTATGCTTCTTACAGAAAACATCAAAGTCCACTAGCACCCAAGGCAAAATAAGAAACTGACCTGTCTACAAGCTTTAGATGGTGCATGCCTGCATGTATGCACACACAGTGCCTGGACTGGCACAGAAATGACATGCTGTATGGCAGCCCCAGGGCTGCCCACTTTTAATCCATGAAAAACTAGATGGCAGGACTGAGGCAGAGTTGGTCCACTGTCGTCCAGTTATAATGGACATAGAAAAACGGACCTTGTTTTTCATCATTATAACCAGAATTTGTTCTTCTCTCGGGGAACCAAGATAGTTTATAACTTACCATTTTAATTTTTGATTTCTCTCTTTTATAAGGGCACTACATTTATACTTCTGGAACACAATGCTGTGAAATTATTAATGAAACAGATGCATTTGGTTATATTGTGCATCTTTCAGAAAACTGTTATGTGAAGGTATTTATGAATGAAGGCTGAAAATGTTACTTGCAGACTTCATTCATACAGTAGCTGTGGTCTGCACTTCTAATACAGAAAGTGGGAGCTGACTGGCAGTTTACCAGTGCAATTTGTGAGAAAAGTGGGTGCAATAACCTTTCCTGTCTAGCCAGGGGGTCATTTGTTTTACTCAAAAGCTGCCCCTCAGACAACTTTAGCATTCTCTGGTGCTTCACTTGTTCTATATTCTTCTACCTTGTTGTGTTGATGGATGTTTAAAGTTCACATGGCATCCCTTGTTAATTCAAGTACAGAACATAGGAGTATCTTTAATCATTCTTACTACTTACACAGAAGCAAAAAGGGACATACTAGTCAAGTAAGGAATTTTTGTAGTTTGTTCCACTTTTGCAAGATTAAAGTAATATTATAGGCAATTTTAAAAAACAAAAATAACAAACATGTTACAGTTGTGTTCAAAATAATAGCAGTGTGTTGAAAAAAGTGAATAAAGCTCAAAATCCTTCTAATAGCTTTTATTTCCATACACACAAATGCATTGTGAACACTACACATTCTATTCCAAATCAAAACATGAAGAAAAATATATCAAAATTGTGTTGTTCTTCTAAAAAAAGTGAAGGAAAGTGAATATAAGACTGTTCAAAAAAATTGCAGTGTTTGTATTCTTCTTTACAAACTCAGACATTCACTATATAATTGAAAAATGTTTGAAGATTTTGCTTTCCTTTGAATCACTTAATGAATATTTAGTTGTATAAGCACTGTTTCTGAGAACTGCTGTACACCTGTGTTGCATGGAGTCAGCCAACTTCTGGCACCTGTGAACAGGTATTCCAACCCAGGATGATTGGACTACATTCCACAGTTCTCTATTTCTTGGTTTCGCCTCAGAAACTGCATTTTTGATGTCACCCCACAAGTTTTTTTATTGGATTAAGATCCAGGGATTGGGCTGGCCACTCCATAATGTCAATCTTGTTGGTCTGGAACCAAGATGTTGCACGTTTACTGGTGTGTTTGGGGTCGTTGTCTTGTTGGAACACCCATTTCAAGAGCATTTCTTCTTCAGCATAAGGCAGCATGACCTATTCAAGTATTCTGATGTATTCAAACTCATCCATGATCCCTGGTATGCGATAAATAGGTCCAACACCGTAGTATGAGAAACATCCCCATATCATGATGCTTGCACAACCATGCTTCACTGTCTTCACAGTGTACTGTGGCTTGAATTCAGTGTTTGGGGGTCGTCTGACAAACTGTCTCCGGCCACTAGACCCAAAAAGAACAATCTTACTTTCATCAGTCCACAAAATGTTGTGCCATTTCTCTTTAGGCCAGTCAATGTGCTCTTTGGCAAATTGTAACCTCTTCGGCACATGTCTTTTTTTCAACAGTGGGGCTTTGCGGGGGCTTCTTGCAGATAGCTTGGCTTCACATAGGCGTCTTCTAATTGTAACAGTACTCACAGGTAACAAAAGACCTTCTTTGATCTTCCTGGAGCTGATTGTTGGCTGAGTCCTTGCCATTTTGGCTATTCTTCTATCCATTCGAATGGTAGTTTTTCGCTTTCTTCCACGTCTTTCAGGTTTTGGTTGCCATTTTAAAGCATTTGCGATCATTTTAGCTGAGCAGCCTATCATTTCCTGCACTTCTTTATATGTTTTCTCCTCTCCAATCAACTTTTTAATCAAGGTACGCTGTTCTTCTGAACAATGTCTGGAACGACCCATTTTCCTCAGAATTTCAGAGAGAAATGCACTGTAACCAGCATGTACAACATTTGCTGCCTTCCTTCCTTAAATAAGGGCAATAATTGCCACCTGTTTTTGAAAGAATGAATGACCTCACTAATAGAACTCCACACTGCTATTATTTTGAACATGCCCCTTTCAATTAGTGATTCAATTACACAGAATCAGCAGCATGTCATGACTGTTGGGTCTGTTGGATTTCTATTACTCTACTACAGCTGCTAGTAAATTATTTGCCATGTAGAAATATAATTTCTACCAAAAACAGTGATTGATCAGGTTAGTGATGTCTGACTGCTATTATTTTGAACACAACTGTATACTTACCTGCTCTGTGTAATGGTTTTGTACAGAGCAGCCCTGATCCTCCTCTTCTCGGGTCCCCCCTGGCTTTCCTAGCCTGTCCCTCCTGCCAAGTTCCCGCAAAGCAAGTTGCTTGCTATGGGGGCACCCAAGCACTCTAGCTCTCGAGCTACTGATCTGTGTGTCCATTCACACACAGAGCCGGGCTTGACCCACCCCTTTTCTCTCCTCATTGGCTTACTGGCTGTGATTGACCGCAGCAAGAGCCAATGGCTCCAGCTGCTGTCTCAGCCAATGAGGAGGAAAAGTCCCCCAAGAGATGAGGCTCTCATGTACATCGCTGGGCTGCTGCACACAAGTTTTGTACCTTCATGCATATAATGTATGAAGGTAAAAAACCTTGAGCCTTTACAGCCACTTTAATGCCACAGCAGTCTCCTGAACATTGCATTTTAGTTGTCCACTATAAGAACCCAAGCACAGAAATTCTGCAACATGATCATTTTTATAGAATTATAAAAAGAGCAAAATGACCTCCATAATAACTGTAGTCTTACTGTAAAAAATTAACTGCAGCCTGTCTTAACTGTTTAGTGGCTCCTGGACAGCAGTATTTATGCAGTGGGGAAAATGAACCTTACCGCCAAAAAATCCATTTTGGGTGCAGCTGCTCACATTTCAGAAAACTAAAATCATCAATGTTTAGCAGTTTCAAATTAAAAAAGAAATAATCAATCTTATCAAATTGTTTTACAGCCCATAATATGTATTATTGCTACACACTACTGACCTTACCCTAAACCCATTAGCTTGCAGACCCATTGAGACAACTCTTCCTCCCAGTCGTCAGCACAAACATGGTAATTGTCAGCTGATCTGTGTATCACCAGAGATGTTGGGGAGCTGATATTGCTAGAGACAGAGACTGAAATATAAAAAATGAAGAAAGGTTAATGACATTAACTATATTAGAATTAAAACCAGATTTGTTCCTTGTAATGGTATAATGCTGAAAAAATGTTACAAAAAATAACTTTTTCCTATATGGGATTATTTATTATGTAAAAATATGTTAAAATATATTGCAAATTGCAGCATCAAGCTCAGACAGATATTAAAACACAATTTAAAATAACAATGTATTTATGTTAATGTTACATTAAACTAGCATACAGTAAAATCCTTGCTCTGTCTTATATCAGCCTGCCATTCTTTGCACAACAGCACTCAGATGAGGAGCACTAGGAGCCAATCAAGCTTTACTGCATGCCCATATGCAGATGGGGGAGAGCAGACTAAAGAGATTTGATGGTTTATCAGTGTTCTGCTACTTCTTTATTACACAGTCAGCAGGCTTCGGTTAGGAAAGTGACCCCAGAAAATCTACTGACTTCACTACAGAAATTGGCATCACCCTTCTGGCTGTGCTGTCTGGCAGAGGTGTATGATTTACATAGTGGCTGGACAGAATTACAAATACTTGGGTTGATAAGAAATTTTACACAATGAAAGGTAGACTTTTACTTTAAGGCACTTTATTCAGTAACACAGAGATATCATATCCTCTGCCACAGAGAAGGGAAGATGACAAGGAAAGTCTTGATTTTTGAATACTTATAAACATTCTAGCCGATACAGAAATACAAGTCATCCAATCCTGACACAAGAAAAACACATGCACACAGTTTGCAACCACTCAAAACTTACAAGCTTGCAAGAGATAACCCTCCACCCCGCTCCCCTGAAGATGACAGGTTAGTATAAAGGTTTTTGCAAACATGCATGTTGCTTTCTCTAGCAGTTGAAATGTTAACTAAAGCAGTCTTTTCACATGCAGGGTTAGTACTGGCACAGGAAGCTCACTTTGTCTCATAAAATTCGAGCATAGAACAGCCAAAACAAATAATTAATGGGCAATGCATAAATTATAAATAGGCTCAAAGGACAAAACATACAAACAGAACAGTTACAGCAATAGAATATAAATGGAATTTAACAAAAAGAAGGGATTCAAAATAAAAATATGCAGAGGTGAACCAACTACTTATTTGTAACCAGGCGATAAATGAGAAAATATGGAGTAAACCCAGCAGCAACTTACATAGTTAGTCTGGCTGAAAAAAGACAAAAGTCCATGCAGTTCAACCATAAAAAAAAAAAAAAGAAAAAAAATTATACTCCTACACCCACAGTTGATCCAGAGGAAGGCAAAACACCCAGCAAAGCATGATCCAATTTTCTCCTGCAGGGGAAAAAATTCCTTATTCTTTCCTGATCCCCTGAGAGGAAATTGGATATTCCCTGGATCAACTTTACGTATAAATGTTAGTATCCAGTTATATTCTGTGTATCCAAAAAAGAATCCAGGCCTTTTTTAAAGCAATCCACTGAGCTGGCCAGAACCAACTCTTGAGGGAGTCTATTCCACATTTTTACAGCTCTTACTGTGTAGAAACCTTTCTGTATTTGGAGATTACATTTCTTTTTCTCCAGACATAAAGAGTGCCCCCTTGTCTTCTGTGATGACCTGAGGGTGAATAGCTCTACACCGAGTTCACTATATGAACCACTGATGTATTTATATATGTTGATCATATTCCCCCTTAATCTCCTCTTCTCAAGAGAGAATAAATTCAGTTCACCTTCATCTTTCCTCATGGCTGAGCTATTCCATGCCTCTTATCAGTTTGGTTGCCCTTCTGTGTACTTTTTCCAGTTCCCCAATGTTTTTTTGTGAATTGGTGCCCAAAACTGAACTGCATATTCCAGATGAGGTGTTACTAATGATTTGTACAGGGGTAATATGATATCTCTCTCTCTGGAGTCTATACCTCTTTTAATACAAGAGAGGATTGCTCGCTTTAGAAACTGCAGCTTGGCATTGCATGCCATTATTAAGCTTGCGATCTACCAGAACTCCCAGATCCTTCTCCACCATTGATTCCCCCAGTTGACCCCCCCCCCCTAGTATGTATGATGCATGTATATTCTTAGCCCCCAAGTGTATAACCTTACATTTATCAACATTAAACCTCATTTGCCACATAGTTGCCCAATTACACAGTGCATTGAGGTTGGCTTGTAAACTGGAAACATCCTGTAAGGACGTTATTCCACTGCACAGCTTGGTGTCATCTGCAGAGACTGAAATGGTATTTATAATCCCAGACCCTATATCGTTTATAAATATATTAAAAAGTAAGGGTCCCAACACTGAACCTGGGGTACACCACTGACAACCCTATACCTTTCAGAGTATGAAACAGTAACCACTACTCTCTGAATACGATCTTTTATCCATTAACATATGGATTTTTCCAAGCCTGTAGACTTTACCTTACACATTAGCCATGTGTGGGGAACTGTGTCAAATGCTTTTGCAAAATCCAAGCATAACTGGATCTCAAATTTTTTTAACTACTAAATTTTAGGCATCAAACTTTATGGCCTCATGCAAATTGGGTGTTCAGCCCCTGTACTGAACGATCTTATCGCTTAGAGCTGTATGCATGCACAGAGAGGCATTCTAGCATATGGCCCTTACCGTTAGAACCACTTGGTACAGTGTCCAGCTCTATCCAGCCGCTGAAATTTTCAGCTTTTTATAGACTTGTACAAGCTGCTGGTAGTGGGGCTGGATAGTGCACCGTACCTTTCGGCTTCATGAAGATGTCAGAATCTAAGACAGTGGTCAAACACCCAATGTGCATGACGTCTGTACTGTTTTGGATCAAATTAACGTAGTAGGCCCCAGTCTCCTTCCAATCAGCAATCAGGAGTTGTTGACTGCATAAAACTCATTTCCATAGGAAGAGTTAGACTTTGGGAAAAGCTTTAAACCCACATCACTGGGCAGGAGTACTTCATATTAATATGTAATTATGCTCATCAGTTGTGGAGCTTTTTTCTTTTATTGTCACCTAGTGATCCTGCCAATAATGTACTTCCTGTCTTAGGGTTAAACATTCATTCACTTTATTGCATCTATGGAGAAACAACATCGTAACCTTAGGAAAGGAAATGTAATATAACTATGGGGCACCTTCCTCATCTCCACAACAAAGGCGGAAGATGTTCTGTAGTTCACAGAGTCAACCTGGGCAGAAAGATAAGACTGCTTTAGATAACACTGCAGAGGGCACAGGACAGCACCTCTGTTTTTTAACTTGTTAAAGAGATATACAGTCATGGCCAAAAATAATGGCACCCCTGCATTTCTGTCAATTAATGCACCATGTCACCCAGAAAACTGTTGCAATTACAAATGTTTAGGCATTCTCATGTTTTTCTTTCGTGTGTATTCGTATGACACAAAAACAAGTGGAGAAACAAAAAGCCAAATCTGACACATTTCACGCAAACCCCCAAAAATTGACTGGTCAAAATGATTGGTACCATCAATTTAATATTTGGTAGCACACCCCTTGGAAAAAATAACTGAAATCAGTGGCTTCCTGTAACCATCAATAAGTTTCTTACACCTTTCTACTGGAATTTTGGAATACTCTTCTTTCACCAACTGCTTCAGGTCTCTCAGATGGAAAGGGTTCCTTTTCCCAACTGCTCTTTTGAGATCTCTCCACAGGTACTCTATGGGATTGAGATCTGGACTTACTGCTGGCCAGTTCAGTACTCTCCAGCGCTTTGTTTGAAACCATTTCTTGGTGCTTTTTTGACATGTACTTTGGGTCATTGTGCTGCTGTAAGACCCATGACCCTGACAGAGACCCAAGTTTCTGACACTGGGCCTTACATTGCACACCAGAATTCTTTGGTAGTCTTCAGATTTTAGATTGCCATGCGCACGGTCAAGACATCCAGTGCCTGAAGCAGCAAAGCAACCCAAAAACATCAGTAAACCTCCACCGTGTATGACTGTAGGGACTGTTCTTTTCTTTAAAGGCTTCACTGCTTTTTCTGAAAACAGTAGAATGATGGTCTTTACCAAAAAGCTGTCATTTTGTTTCGTCTGTCCACAGCACATTCTCCCAAAAGGATTTTGACTTCTTCAGGTAAGTTTTGGCAATCTCCAATCTGGCTTTTTTATGTTTGTGTGTCAGCAGTGGGGTCCTCCTGGGTCTCCTACCACAGCGTCCCTTTTCATTCAGACTGTGATGTATAGTGCGAGCTGACACAGTTGTATCCTGTGCCTGAAGGTCAGCTTGAATTTGTCTGGAAGTTGATTGAGGTTCTTTAGCCACCATTCAAACAATCCTTCGTTGCAATCTTTGATCAAGTTTTTCTCTTTCATCCACATTCAGGGAGATTAGCTACACTGCCATAGGCTGTAAACTTATTGACAAGGTTGCACACAGTGGATACAGGAATATTAAGATTTCTGGAGATGGACTTGTAACCTTGAGATTGTCCACGCCTTTCCAGCCTTTCCACAATTTTTGTTCTCAAACTCTCAGACAGCACCTGTTAATTGATACAGGTGAGTTTATTACAAATTACAGGAGCATCACAAACTTGGAATGCAATTATTTCTTCTAATTTTGAGAAGGTGGCAATAATTTTGTCTAGTCCATTTTCGGGGTTTGCATGGAATGTGTCAGATTTGGCTTTTTGTTTCTCCATTTTTATGTCATACCAATACAAACAAAAGAAATAAACATGGGAATGTCTAAACATTTGTAATTGCAACAATTTTCTAGGCAAAGTGGTGCTATATCTGACAGTAATGCAGGTGTGCCAATATTTTTAGCCATGACTATAATATGTTGTATAATGCTTTCAACAGAAGGAGGAAACAAGCTGCCACACAGCGATGACATAACATAGATCCTGGTTTATTACATGTAGAGTACTCCAAAGTATGGGCTCTGTTAAGTGAAATGTGTTAGTAGGAGGTCCCATGGGTGGGGACTATTACTGTGGTTGGTGGAGCTAATTAACCAGGGTCTATGAGATGTCATTGGTGTACAGCGGCTTGTTTCTTTCTTTCTTCCTGTGTGTTTGAAGCATGGACAGCTTCATATGTACCCTGTGCCCGGCACTTGATGAAGTCATCACCTAATACATAATGCTTTCAATGGTATAATTTAAAGGTCATAGGTTAGTTAATAAAAAAAAGTTCATTGTTAGGTTTTAAATACACTCTAAGTTCGTTTAAATACAAGATAACGGGTGTGGTCACATGATGACCACTGTGCTCCAACTTCATAAAATTGTGATGTGTTAGTGCCGTTCTATGCAGCCCAATGGGAAGGCCCACAGGGAACACAAGCTGTATAATTATGCTCATGTCCAAGGGATAAGTTAAGAATGTAGAACAGCAGTATCGGTCTGCTTTCTGGGAGGCTGGCTATCCATGACATTGTCAATTAGGGATACAGCGATGAGGACATGCATGGCTCACACAGACTTATAATACTCTAACAAGACACTCCAGCCATTCATGCATGTGTCTGAGTTGCTAAACTGAAGGTGCCACCCTGGGCCCACTATTATGTATGTTTAGTTGCCTCCTACTTACCACAATCCCATTCATCAGAACTATCAGTACAATCCACTCGACCATCACACCACTGGTCACGTGATACACACTTATGGTTTGCACATTCCAGTTCATTATGTGTGCAGGAGGCTGTAGAATGAATAGGAAATAATGAACATGCTTCACGGTCATGTGTCCTTACCGGTCCTCTTTAATAGAAAAACTGTAAACAACTTACAACAATTAGTCTCTTCTAGCTGTTCGGGGCAGTCTGGAAAGCCATCGCAGATCATGGAATACTTGATACATGTCTTGCTTCCCGGACACTCCCAGAGTCCTCTCTCCATGCAGCCTTCCAGGGTAAGAACAATATTTAGGACTCACAGGTTTCCAATAACAATCAAACATTTTCAATAACCTAGTAGCAGCACAGAGGGGTCCAGACTTTACACAACCTGCATTTCTTTTGTATCATATGGATTCTTAAAAAAAAGCTTAAAAATTGATTGTTCTACTCAGTTTTAATATGATTTGCTCACCTAGCTCTGACATGAAGAACAGACTGAGGGAGAAGGTGACATTGCAGCCAGGACATGGAGAGAGCCAATCTCTAACACAAGAGAATGGCTCTGTATGACAATAGTAAGGTCTAATGCACACAGGCATACAACATGATGCTTTTACAGGCATTCAGCATTTTATTTGCCTTTAAAGTGTTACTAAACCCACAACAGTAAAAGCAGTCTGTATATGCAGTAAAGCATGCTTGTTATACTCACTGTGCAACCTAAGGGGTTAATCCTCTGCATTGTGTAAAAAGGATGTTTAATCCTGATTTTTCTGATCCTACCCTTCTCCTACTGTCCCCAATCCATCTTCTGATAAAACAGAGCCTTGGGGGCAAGCTGCACATGCAGCTTGCCCCCAAAGCATACAGTTTTTTTTTTTCTTGAGAGAGTGCATGTGATCAGCATAAGGCCAATCAAGACAGTCCAGACAGAGGGTCACGGGTTCTGCAGTCTCATAGGACAATCAAGATAGAATGAAAACTTCTCCTACAAGCTTTAATCAGTGCTATGCTGGACACTGATAGAAGTCACAAGACTGCTCTAACTGCTGATGAGAAAAGGTATTTAGCGGTTTATATTTACTAAAATAACTCCATTTCCATGTACTGTGTACTGTGGGAGACCAGATATAGTGAATGCAGGGTCCTGGGTTTAGTAACATTTTAAGTGTAATTTGATGTTAGCCTATGTGGTCATGCATATTAGGCATTTAGTTCCATATTATAGAGCAGTGTTTAGAGTTATATAAAAATGCCCCAAAGCTGTGTTCAGAGATGGCCCTCATAAGCATAATTTATTTGCATACGAGTGTAAACACATTTATCATTAATTCAAGTGGGCAGATTAAGAGGAAAAGGGGAGGTTCCGCCTTCTGGCCCCCCCCCCCCCCCACCACAACCACCTTTAGACAGATTTTTCTTTGGTACCTGGTTTGGACAGGTATCCGCTCCCACTTCGCTCCCCCTTTGCCCACAGTCTTCTCTCAGGTCCCAGAAGGCTACAGGACCATTCACAAAGCACCATGTGGCTTGCACATGCGCAGTGGGAAGCTGGCTGTGAAGCATCAAATAGTTACAGCAGGCTTCCCTTAGTAAACATGCTGGCACCAGGGACCCAAAGACCGGCAAAGAACAGGCCCCGATGAGGGCAGGGCTGGATCCCTGGACAGGTGTCTATTAAAAGTCAGCAACTACAGTATTTGTAGCTGCTGACTTAATTTTTGGGGTTAGACTGAAGATTCTCTTTATTATACTAGCCAGTAGTCTACGCTTAACGACATACACCTGTAAACGTGCATAATTACGCATCAAAACAAGCATTTTTTAAGTTTGATTTTCCACCTGGCAGAAAGAAACAGAGTAGATAGGGAGTATTTTGACATGCCAATGTGCATACGGCCTAATCCAATGCTTAGCTGTGATATGAAGGGAGCAGACAGCTCCCTTCAGCTTGGCAATACAACATAGACTAACAAGGGCCTGGTGCCAATTCTAGACTGCTCCCTATGTTACTGGTAAAACCTATACAGAACACACCAGTGGAGAGGATGCATAAGTTCGTACATGGTTGACAGTAAAACTTCTGATTAATGGCACAGTGATACTGCCTTGTACATCTGTTGTGTTTGCCCATACCATCTCTAACAAAATGGGACCAAGTGCAGGGATGCATAGGGCAGCATTCATAATGCTTCTACAAAGTAGTTCTTTATCAAATGATTTTGTGCTGGGCAACCTCAATCTCATGCTACAATGTTTGTAGGCAAAGCTTTAGTGGGATTAGAGGGCTATGCTGGAACCATAAAACACATTGACCAGCGTTTTCACTTGCTCAGATGTAGGGATATTCACAAAATTAGTATACCAGCAATTCGAGGGATTTAGTTAGAAGTACAGCCAGGAGCAGAGAGGATAAATGCCAGGGTGATCAATGTAGCGATTCAGCATGTTGACTATGCCACACCAATAGATCTCTATTTTTTTCCTCATTGTAAATACTCTTTTTTTGATTCAAGTGTATGACTGATTTAATAAATAATACATATTAACCTTTAAAACATATATGGAATTTCAGTGACATTGTAAATGGATGAATGCAACCAAGGCACCTGGCTGCATTTACTAGTGATGAAATATTTTTAGTTGGATGCTTTTTCGCTTTAAGGACATCATAATAAGTGTAATAGAAATAGATTGCAATCTAGCCGAATCCTTTTATGGTAATAGAGACATGACCGGCTTGGATAAAGAGATGTTCGTCTTTCTTGCATACATGGCATATGAATGAGACCTTGAGCTGTGAGGAGCAGACAGTTCCTCTGCGGCACGTTTAGCCGCGGTCACACAAATGTCACGGTGACACTGGTAATTTTCCAGCTGTTGCACTGCCTTCCAGATTTATAGAAATTGATAAGAATTGACTGGAGAAGGGAAGCAAGACACGGCTTTCAAAACAAATTTGATTATCTTCTTAACAGCGAGTTTTATCCAGAATTCTGCAAATAAAAGCATTACATTTCTATGCTATGTGGTCTGCATTAGAATAAAAATTACAGCAAATGGCATGTAACAAATATGTAACAGCTTTGTTCAGAATTTCACTTTGTTCAAGATTTTGTGAGCACCTTAGATGCCTGTGGAAAGCACTGTATCAACAGATAAAAATATTTTTACATACAGTGTAAAAGCCATTTTTGGCTTTCACATAATACCAACATATCCAAAAAAATCAGCTGAGTGTAAAAAAGTCAATTTTAATTAAGCATACCATAGAGGTATAATAGGAAGCAGGTAAAGTGAACTCTACATGAGAAAATGGGGGATGTCACTGCAAACTTTCTTTTGAAAATGTTAGGTACTTGCCTATTATGTTGACTCACTGGCGTGAATACATTCTGAGCCACTGGCCTGGAACAGGCCTGCAAAGCCAGGGTTAGGTTATGAGTCTTTATTTACATTTTGCTCTGGGCTGAAGACTCCAAGTATTGAAACAAGAGGCCCAGTACTAGAGTCAGACAATTAGCATTTCCAGATGAAGTCAGCATTGACAGCTTCTGAGTTTCTTCCTCTAGGATTTACCTACAATTATATTGACACACACAAAGCCTGATGCCTACTAAAGGACTGACTGACATTCATTAGCATAAGTACAACTCCTATTCATTTTAATGGTAAATTCAAAATGTCATTGTGACGGACAGCAGAAATATTAATTTATTTTCGTGTTGTTATGTTGAGCTCCACTGAACTGTGTGGCCAACAGTCAGCCTGTCTGCTCTTTGAAGCTAGGAGGTCCTGTGCCCCACAGGGGGTGGGAGATGAGGTTGATCTCAGTGGTGGGGGGGGGGGGGGCAGACAGTATGGTGTCCTGTGGCTGTGAAAAGCCAGACGTGTCGGCACCGGGGCTTGGTCAAATTGTAAGGACCATAATGTCCCTATGGGGGGAGAATGGGCAGAGTTTGAGTCAGGATGGAGAGAGCAGCTCATGGCTGCAGGCTTTGCTAGAAGATGCACTGAGCTGTGCTTTATTTTGTGCACTGCTGGGACTTGTGGTTCGACATTGCCTGTGTGATCTTGAAGCTGCTGCCAAGACACAGCCCTCTGAAGACCCATGAGGAGTTGGTGCCTATCTGCCTAGACTTCCTCTGCTGAGGCCATTGCTGGCTAGTGAGTCCCTGAATTGCTACCCTGTGCTCTGCCTGTCTGCTGTGTGCCATCCCAACCTGGACTTAATCCTTGCCCGCCCGAGTTCTGCCGCCCTGTTGTGTGCCACTAGGACTTAACCCATTGTCTGCCAGTCGTTCTTCTGCTGTGTGCCCAGACTTAACCCTTCCCTGCCAGAGTCTGCCTTCTGATGTGTGTCCCCTGGACTTAACCATTGTCTGCCAAAACTGCCCTTCTGCTGTGTGCCCCTGGACTTAATCTTTGCCTGCCAGAACTGCCTCCATTAATCACCCATATAAACAACCCAACATGTTTCACCACATTCGCGGCTTCTTCAGGGGTGCAGTATGTACTAGTAAAGTACTCAGTGCTCTGATGCACTTGTAACACAAACAATAAACAGAAGTAGAAAGCTAAACATTTTTAATGGTTGTGTAACATTTACAAAATATATGATCAATGAGCGGCTTTACAAGCTAATTAGTGATGCATGTGACATTCATTACACTAGATTTAATTATTTCTATTCTTTTTTAGGGGGAAAATGTGGAATATTATATTGTTGTGTGTGAAGGAGGGTAAGCGGGACAGAACACACAAGGCAAAAACTTAAAGTTTTATTAAAACAGACAACAGTCACTCAATGGGGAGTAGTGCAGGGAGAGAGAGTCCAAAATACTTGTAATCCAGCCCCAGAGGGCAAAGTTAAAGGCTCTACAGCAATTTGTAATCCAAGAGGCAGTTCATAAGCAGTCAGATAGCACAAGGGGAGCATACACTCACGCAAAGCTGATGCGATAGTCTCAGGCAGAGCTGACAGCATTCCAGGCAGGGCTGATGTAGCTTCTGGGATCCCCCTTCCTCCAGTGGGGCTCAGGCAGAGCCGGAGGGCCACTAGAGTCCAGCTGGACCCCTCAGTGGTTGCCCAGCAGAATGGCACAACAAGAGAGACCAGCACTGACCTCTTAAACCCTCTGAGCAGGAAGAGAGGCGGAGGGGGGTCATTAGCAGGTGACAATGACGAGAATAGAACTACAGTAATTTAATTTGTAGCTGTACACAGAAAGGACTGGTTGGGCAGGATAATTAGTGGGGGGAAATACATTAATACAAAAGTAAGGCACTTATTAGGGATGTTTACACTAATTGAATTTGGGACCTTTTGTTGAGGGGCGAGTTAATTACAGCTAGGGGTCTTTGGCACACAGGAGTAAATACTAATTGGAGGAAGCATATCGTGACATTGTGTATATACTGTAAATGTCCTATATATGCAATTGTATTGGCTGAAGTGATAAGGTTCCTATGAAGAAGTAGTCAAATAGTTTTTGAGCATAAGCCTTTAGTAAGTTAAATTTTACCAGTTACTTTATTACTTTTTTATTGTGTAAACTGTGCTTGCTGAGGAAAGCTTTGGTTACCAAATGAGCTGCTGTGGAGAAGGACAACAAAGCAGAGATGTTGCCCAAAGCACCCATTCATGCCTCCATCTCCACCTCCACCGAGATAAAAGGATCTGTATAACACTTTACATTTTACTTCTGCTCAGATGTATAGCTCTACTATCACTGGCAAATGCTGTGCTTAGGAGTATAGATCCACTATCACCCACAAACACACAGCACAACTGTACAACCAAGGCTAAAGGTATGCTAATGAGTATAGCTCCACTACCACTGGCAAATGCTGTGCTCAGGAGTATAGATATACTACCACATGCAAATGCTGTTCCCAGGCATATGCAGTAGCTCCACTACCATGGTGAGCGTGAGTATAGATCCACTACCACAGGCAAAAGCTGTGCTAAGTCATATTATAGCACTACTACAGCTAGCAAATGCTGTGCTCGGCTGTATAGCTCCAATACCACAGTGCTCAGGAGTATCCATTCACTACCACAAGCATATGCTGTGCTCAGTTACATACGTAGCCCCACTATGACAGTGCTCAGGAGTACAGATTGACTACCACAAATACTGTGTTCAGTCATAAACCTCCATTACCACAGTGTTCAGGAGTACAGATTGACTACCACAACAAACGCTATGTTCAGTCATATAGCCTCATTAGTATAGATCCACTACCATGGTGTTTAGGAGCATATGTCCACTACCACAGTGCTCAGGAGTATAGATCCACTACCATGGTGTTTAGGAGCATATGTGCACTACCACAGTGCTCAGGAGTATAGATCCAGTACCACGGTGTTTAGGAGTATAGGTCCGCTACCATGGTGTTTAGGAATATAGATCCACTAGCATTGTGTTTAGGAGTATATATCCACTACCATGGTGTTTAGGAGTATAGATCCACTACCATAGTGTTTAGGAGCATAGGTCCACTACCACAGTGCTCAGGAGTATAGATCCACTAGCATGGTGTTTAGGAGTATAGATCCACTACCATGGTGTTTAGGAGCATAGGTCCACTACCACAGTGCTCAGGAGTATAGATCCACTACCATGGTGTTTAGGAGCATATGTCCACTACCACAGTGCTCAGGAGTATAGATCCACTACCATGGTGTTTAGGAGCATATGTCCACTACCACAGTGCTCAGGAGTATAGATCCAGTACCATGGTGTTTAGGAGTATAGGTCCGCTACCATGTTGTTTAGGAATATAGATCCACTACCATGGTGTTTAGGAGTACATATCCACTACCTTGGTGTTTAGGAGTATAGATCCACTACCATGGTGTTTAGGAGCATAGGTCCACTACCACAGTGCTCAGGAGTATAGATCCACTACCATGGTGTTTAGGAGCATAGGTCCACTACCACAGTGCTCAGGAGTATAGATCCACTAGCATAGTGTTTAGGAGTATAGATCCACTACCATGGTGCTCAGGAGTATAGATGCACTACCGTGGTGTTTAGGAGTATAGATGCACTACCGTGGTGTTTAGGAGTATAGATGCACTACCGTGGTGCTTAGGAGTATAGATCCACTATCATGGTGTTTGAGAGTATATATCCACTACGATGGTGCTCAGGAGTATAGATGCACTACTGTGGTGTTTAGGAGTATAGATCCACTATCATGGTGTTTAGGAGTATAGATCCACTACCATGCTGCTCAGGAGTATAGATGCACTACCGTGGTGTTTAGGAGTATAGATCCACTATCATGGTGTTTGAGAGTATATATCCACTACTATGGTGTTTAGTACTATAGATCCTCTACCATGGTGCTCAGGAGTATAGATGCACTACCATGGTGTTTAGGAGTATATATCAACTACTATGGTGTTTAGGAGTATAGATCCTCTATCACCAGCAAATGGTCAGGTGTATAGTTCTACTACCAAAGGCAAATGGTGTGCTTAGGAGTATAGTTTTACTACCACAGACACATGTAGCAGAGTTGTTGTATGTAACATGTATGACAGTACATATTATGTGATGTGAGCCTTGTATACTGAAACATCCCTTATCACAATAAGTCTATTTTTGCAGTCATGTGCCCAAATACGGTCCATGTAGTCAGGCTGTTACATACCGCAGTTTGCTTCATCGCTGTCATCTTCGCAGTCTGCCTCTCCATCACATCTCCTGGATGCCAAGATACAGCGGCCAGAGAGGCACTTGAAATGACTGGGTGAGCATTCTGAAGGAACACAAGATAAGATTAAACCACAAGGAGTATTGCTATTTTTGAAACATTCCAGCTGTGTCACTGTAGCAACTCAATTTCCCTGTTTACACTACTCATTAAAGTTTAGCATATAAGGATAATAAATATGATTTAGGAAGCTGATTACTTTGCTTCCCTGCCTCCACAAACAGTGTCACTAAGGAAACCAGCAAAAAATGAGAGGGTGTTGTGTCCTTAGCAACTAGTTAAGATTCCATTTATTGTTGATCCAAAACTGGTTAGGAAAAAGGGTCTAGCACATGAGTAACTTCTTACAGTACCTTTCTGATATCTGCTGAATGTTTTGGGCATCTCAAAATCACTTTAGTCTGAATGGCTCAATACACACTTGCTTTACACAGAATCATTTAAAAAAACATTTCCCATGCCTTGCAGACAATTACTGACAAAGGTATATGCAATGATATTTACATGTCCATCTTTACCTATAGGCATAAGTAAAGTGAATCTATACAGAAACCTTTTATTTATAGTTTGGGAGAGAGTAGAGGATGGCTAGAACCCCTGTCAGGTCTTTTCTTGCTGTCTGTGGTCCCAGTTTTCATTACTTGGATGGGGAAAGACTAGAAGATCTGTTAACTTATTAGTAACAAAAGGAAATGGCTGCACACTCTGCTATATCATAATGATTTATTGAATAGAAATCATGGAAAATACAAAGCACACACCAGGAGAGATGTTGACGTGTTTCACGCTTCTTTAGCTCTTATTCAAAAAATCAGTTGTTGTTAAGAATAAGCGCTAAAGAAGCATGAAAAGCGTCAACATCTCTCCTGGTTGTGCAGTTTACCTTGTGTGATTTGTATTTTCCATGATTTCTATTCAATAAACCATCATGATATAGCGGAGTGTGCAGCCATTTCCATTTGTTACTGCAGACGAGAAGGGCGAGCACCTCTGTTACTGGAGCGTGAAGTGGATCCTGCTACACAGACTTGGAGTGGGGTCTGTCTTTTGTGGTTTCTCTGTTAACTTATTACTGATGTCTGTGTTCCTACTAAGGAATTTCCCTTAATTTATAGCACAGTAATTACATTGTAACCAGAACAGGTAGGGAAGGGGCTAGTCTATTGATGGGACACAGACCCTTCCAAACAAACAAAAAATTAGATTAATTTATTGATACTAAAGAGATTTATGGTACACATTGCATACACTATGTATGCGTCACTTGTTAATTACATTTCCTCATCTTGTTTATATCAGTATTGCATTGGAAACCATACATCTTTAAGTTGAGTGCTGTACCCTTTCTAAAATGGGAATTTTTGCACCTATGTATACGTATCGATGGTATTGGTAGGCAGAAAAAGCTATAAATTGGGCAATTGATTTTAGTATGGCAGCACTGCATAACAATGAGTTCATTACTCGACATTCTTTTACTTTGTTCTAACACAGTATGACAGACAGAAAAATCACCCAAATGCATACCACCCCCAATATTTGAGAATTAAAATGTACCTTCTACATCCTCATCAGGCATAAGACACGTCTGATTATCTGTCTTCTCATCGGGAAACTGACTGCAGTCTGTGTCCTCAGGCCATTGTAGTCCAACAATACCCAGTACAGATTCACATCGCTCTTTCGAATGCTCACAGAGTGATCTGGGAAGGCATTATTCAGACGCACATTGAGCATTTACATTTCATCATAACACTAGCCTGTGTAAAAACATTTTATGTAATGTGGTTATTGCAAGTTTCTCCATTCATTATTTAAAGAACTTTTCATAAAGAAAGTGAGAAACCTCTGTATTTGTGTTGTGATGTGGCAGGTGTCTCTTCATTACAGATTGATCAACTGCCCCTCTTGTGTAAATCATTCTTGTAGCTACTTGATGTTTGTGGCTCAGTGCAGTTGTGTCCTCAGATACAGTGCCTTGAAAAAGTATTCATACCCCTTGAAATTTTCCACATTTTGTCATGTTACAACCACAAAACGTAAATGTATTTTATTGGGATTTTATGTAATAGACCGACACAAAGTGGCACATTATTGTGAAGTGGAAGGAAAATGATAAATAGTTTTAACATTTGTTTACAAATAAATATCTTAAAAGTGTGGTGTGCATTTGTATTCAGCCCCCCTGAGTCAATACTTTGTAGAACCACCTTTCACTGCAATTACAGCTGCAAGTTTTTTTTTGGGGGGATGTCTCTACTAGCTATACACATCTAGAGAGTCACATTTTTGCCCATTCTTCTTTGCAAAATAGCAACATGTTGTAATATGACAAAATGTGGAAAATTTCAAGGGGTATGAATACTTCTTCAAGGCACTGTACCCACTGCCTCCAATGAACCTCACATATGCTCATTAGCAATGAGTCAACCTGGCTAGGTTCACTGAAGCCAGGCTGAAGTCCACAAACCCCAAACTTAGTGCCAAATCCCAAACCTATGGTAGCCAAATCTAATTAGTTTTTCTGACCATTTTCAAGACTAACAAGCTATTGTTACAAAAAGGGCATGAGGAGCTGGGAACTGCCATTGGGCACATGCACCCAAAATGTATTTTTTTAATAATATTGTTAAAGTGGTTTTAGGGGCAACATTGAAAACAAACAAATCCCTTAAATAATATGCTTGCTGGATGTCTTTAAGCTGTATGTTGCATTATGGAACAGTACAATATTGTTCTGTAGAAGTGACAGCACAAAACGGTGGTGGGAGGGGGAGGGCGGCATGGGTTTGCCCCTAAAATTTCATATTGGACCCTTATCCACGCATGCAGCTTCAGAAGTAAGGAAAAGGAGAGTGGTGAGTATGTGGCCTTTCTTTCCTGTACCAGACTAGGCCACATACCTAAACATTGGGGGTATATTTCTAGGGTAGGGTGGCAAAGCCTCTCCCATTTGCAAGGCACCCTGTCCCAATATTGAGGAACTCTACCTCGCATCCAATGCCCAAAGAAGGAAAAAGGGGGTAATATGGGATGAACTTAATGGAATTGGGAATCCCCCTTTATCTGGAATATCCTGCCCCTGTTTTACCTGGCCACCACGACAGCATGCCCAGATAAGGATCTAGGTGGACTACTACAGGGAAACCCACACCAAATGTTTCATGTTTTTTTAAGTGAAAGTACACCAACAATAGTTGTATTAATTAACTAGTTGTATTAATTAATTTGTAATTAGGGAGGGATAAATCTCTGTCAGATTTTAATTTTTTTGGGAACACAGACAGCAATTTGAAACATTTTGACTGGGTTGGGTTATGTAATAGGGTGGATGTGGGACAGAGGTGCCATGCTTGTGTCACCTGGTACTGCACTGCCTAACATTCCTGTCTTTTACATGTAGCATACCTGAAAACATTTACAAGGTAGCATCAGGCAAAACTCTAACATTTTCTGTAGTATATATTCACTCATCTCATGCCAATCTTATTTGACAGTGTTCGCTAGTTTAATTAAATTGGGGGAATCACACAAAAGAAAGCTGAAGGAATTTTATCAAAAGATGTTAAAGCAAACCTAGGGCACATTTAAAGATTTTAATTTACCCTTCTGTACTCTAGTGGACACCATTTCATATCAACATACAGTTTTAGCTTATTTCTGGAGCAAAATACAAACCCAAAAACCTGGGTGTCCTGTTATGCAAACTCTGAGCAGGGCTTAAAAAATGGAGTTCTAGCTCAATCAGATGATAGCAAAATGCGCAAAGAGTGTGTTCTAGGATGTATCACTAGAGGGATCACTAGCAGGAGGAAGTCCTAATTCCACTATAGGTAGACCTCATTTAGAATACTATGTCCAGTTCTGGAGAACTCACAAAAAGCTATGAATAATTTACATAGATTGAGTCCAGAGACAGGTAACAAAAATGGTAAAAGGGAGGGAATAAGGTTCAGGAGGGCAGAAATCAAGAACATGGTACCTCAAACTAGCAAGAGGAAAATTCAGAATGCATCTTAGAAAGTATTATTCTACTGAAAGAGTAGTTGACTTAGAACTAGTTGGAAAAGAGCTTGGAATAGCCTTCCAGCACAGGTAATGAGTCATTCAAAGTTAAGTGGATTCAAACACGCTTGGGACAAACACAGATCTATTAAAAAAAAAAAGCTTAAATACAAAAAAAAAATGGGATAGGGTCAATGGACCACTTGGCCTTTTTCTGCTGTCACTCTTCTCTGTTACTACCCCCTCCTATCCCATGCACTGATTTTGACTAGTCATAGCAGCACCTTAATGTCTTTGCTAGTTTCATTCTCAACCCCTTGGTGTTCAGCGTATGCAAATATGTGGCAGCACTGGACTGGGCTTTTTTCCATGGGGCCACATATTTGCATATCTGTCTGCACTCCCAGCACAGAGACCAAGGTCTCACCAAGCGCCCCAGGACCTGTATTAACAATTGGGACCCGGAACTCTGATTGGCTATCACAGTGATCAGTCACTGGGAAGGCCACTCCCGGTTTTCTCTCTGAATGGAGGAGAGAGATGCATTGTGTAAAAAACAACAACTGTGTTAAAATTAATAAAATAAATAAAATATTATTAGTAACAATAAAAAAATAAAATAAATAACTAGATCAGGGTTTGATCTAGGTCACTGCCAGGGTTAGTATTTGGGTCAAGGTCAGGGTCAGTATTTTTCTGGGCAGGATTTAATTTATTTATTTTTTTTAATTAGTATCAGTGCCAGTCAGTGTCAGTGTGTTTTAGGTAAAAAAAAAGCAAAATGCGCACTATTGTTTCTGGGATGTACTACGAGTACAAACAACAATTAACATACATATATGTGGCATCTCTGCGATTGTCAGGAGCAGGAGAATTTATTTTGGGTTGGTCTTTGGTGGTAGGTTATGGCAGTAGCAAGCATTATACAGCTAACTTTTTGTTTTTACTATTTTGGGCCAGTTTTTTTAAACTAGTAAAAAAAATTATAAAAATAAAAAAAACAGGAGATATTTATTACCATTTACCACAAAAAGAAAGTCCAATTTGTCCTGAAAAAAAAAAGGTATAATCCACCTGGATGCACAAAGTAGTTGTGATAATATCTACCATTCTAACACATGTCAAAGTTGCAAAATTGTACTTAGGCATAACATTTGTTTTGCCTTCAGGCACGAAGGGGTTAATGGAAGGTGTCTCATAACATGAAGTAATAAAAGAATCTATATTGCCCAAAATATTAGATACAATACATTTTTCAAGCACTGAAACATTATTGTTAAATTGCATTATCACCTGCAAGGCGGTATCCTCTGGTTTATCTCGAGTTCACACTTTGGTACCAGGATAGTGCAAGCAAAATACATAAGATACTTGTAGCAATTGGTCTGAACCAGAGCTGGAAACAGAGAGGACTCCCAGCTTATGGAGGCTTCTTTCTGAGTCCTGTGGCCAAGGTAATTTGGGAAATGTGTATAATTATAGGGGAGATTCATACACAGCTCCAGAGTTATTGGTTCACATTGACCTAAAATTTTAGCAAAGTAAAAAAGAAAAGAAAAAAAAAATGGTTTTGACATATATAATATAGTTCCAAAGGAAAAAATAATCAATCAACTTCACTAATACAGCACAACAAATGTTTAGTTCCCAAATTCTTGTACAAAAAGGTTATTCTTAAGATTTTAATATATTGCTAGGCCTGTGCACTTCACTGTCACTTCTTCCCCGGGTCACAGCCAATTTCAACTTTGGCTGCTGAGGAGCAAGGAGATGTGAGGAGATTCAAGAAAGGCACTGACTATATGGGTGTTGGGGATGGATTTTGTAAGAATGCTGCTATTTTGCCCTGAATTGGCAAGGTGAGAATGTCTCTTTACATTTAAAAAAATGCACCTTCAGGTGCACTGTCCTCACCTGTCATATCTTCCTGTTCTAAACAAGTTTGTAATATATGACACATACTTGGAATGGAGATCCCCACAGATGTCCACACAGACTTAACTGTACTATTGACACACACCACTTGCAACCTGGACTGCTAAGACTATGTTGTTTGACCAAGAATGTGCATGGTCTGCAATTGGGCACTGGACATTTTTTTAAAGGTGACTTTGCTATGGGTATTTAAGTACTGGCATATTCTTAACAAGCAGTAAATCAGTTTTTTTAAACTCACTGGCCTCTGTACCTGCAGGCATTGTGGAGCAACTAATTCCCAAAACAGCAGATGCACTGAAGTTGGGTTCTAGAGTTAAAAAAGTTAATTTGTGTTTAGAAGGCTGCAAAGTCAATACAGACAGAAGGGAGACAGGGAGAAAATAAAGCTGACAAGAAACAGATGAGAACCTGACTTTAGTGCTTCTGCTGTGAACTTTCATTATGAATTGTTCCACAGCTACAGTGATCAGTGAAGGCTTGCTTGAAAGCTTATTTTCCACTTGAATATCCATATCCTAACCACAGCTTCACTTTACATTAGACTGCTTAGTGCTAGGTAGGCCACTTAATGAAGATCTGTACATCGGTCCATTTTTTAATTGAAGAGAAACTCTTATCAATTTTAAATAAATCCTCTTTGATTGCATTGCCTCTCTTTAGAGGTAATTTATGTGGCAGACTATGCATGCCTGGATGTCACAATCTGGTATAGGAGTTTTCAGCAACCACTTTTTTCTGTCATCCAATCCACAATAGCAAACAGCAAAATGTAAAAAAGTGGGCGGAGTCACTCAAAACCCCAAAAACTGTGAAGAAGGGAAAGAAAGGTAATTCGGTATACAGTAAACACAGTAAGCAATTAGAAGTAGAAAATGTTTTAATGATGAACTTTTGCTATAATAATCCCCAGCCTCATATGCTTTAGAACAAAGTTTATTTGCGCTAGTCACAATTTGCAGATGCAGTGAATATGTGTAACTTCTAGGAAAGCCACCTTTATGTTCTGTGTCACAGCTGTTTCTGCAGATGGTTCCAGTCCCTGGAGGAGGAAAGGTCCCAGGAACCATGTTATTTTCACGGCTGGAGATTTCTATCCTAAATCTGTACAACTGCTTTCTTTCATGAGTGACTCAGTACTCAGTGCTATTGCATAACTCAAGCGTGTGTAGTTTACAAGAGGGCAGTAAATCAAATGGTCAGGATCCATTTGTAAAAGAACGCAGAAGTGTCATTTAATACTTGCCTATTGGGAACAGGAAATGCCTATTTAACAGAAATATTGTTTTTATAACAAGAAGCAGTTTACCATCATATTTAAAGGAGTTCCCTCTGAACATTTATTAGCCATGTATTGGTAGTTTAGGAAAGTGAGAGGGTTAGATAATGTGGGGTCAAGCAAGAGGCAGAAAATGTTTTTTTTTTCTTATTACCATGTGAGTATACAGTTACATGAAACTGCCATTTTTATTAGCAACATTGAAAGTTCTTGCCTAGCCTCCCTGCAGGGAGTTCTTAGTTGTCGTTTTGGGCACCCTCTGACAGCATTATTCCAGGGAAAACATACCCCTACTGACAGGTGCCTACAGATATTAGATGGCAGTCTCCTGTTCTGGCATTTTGTTGAAAGGTACCTCATAAACACTAGATTGCCAAATGTATTGGGATGCCTACCTTTACACGCACATGAACTTTACTGGCATCTCAGTCTTAGTCCGTAGGGTTCAACATTGAGTTGGCCCACCCTTTGTAGCTATAACAGCTTCAACTCTTCTGGGAAGGCTGTCCACAAGGTTTAGGAGTGTGTCTATGGAAATGTTTGACCATTCTTCCAGAAGCACATTTGTGAGGTCAGGCACTGATGTCGGGGGAGGAGACCTGGCTCGCAGACTCTGCTCTAATTCATCCCAAAGGTGTTCTATTGGGTTGAGGTCAGGACACGACTGCAGGCTATTCAAGTTCCTCCACCCCAAACTCGCTCATCAATGTCTTTATGGACCTTGCTGTGTGCACTGGTGTGCAGTCGTGTTGGAACAGGAAGTGGACATTCCCAAACTGTTCTCACAAAGTTGGGAGCATGAAATTGTCCAACATTTCTTGGTATGCTGATGCCTTAAGAGTTCCCTTCACTAGAACAAAGGGACCAAGCCCAACCCCTGAAAAACAACCCCACACCATAATCCCCCCTCCACCAAACTTCACACTTGGCACAATGCAGGCAGCTGCCAAATCCAGACACATCCACTGGATTGCCAGACAGAGAAGTGTGATTCGTCACTCCAGAGAACACTTCTCCACTGTTCTAGAGTCCAGTGGTGGCGTGCTTTACACCACTGCATCTGATGCTTTGCATTGCATTTGGTGATGTAAGGCTTGGATGCAGCTGCTCAGTCATGGAAACCCATTCCATGAAGCTCTCTACGCACTGTTGTGGTGCTAATCTGAAGGCCAGTCAGTTGGTGACGTCTGCACACTCTCCCCGTTGCCTACCACTTCGTGGGTGAGTTGCTGTTGTTCCCAGTTGCTTTCACTTTGTTATAATACCACTAACAGTTGTGTGTGGAATATTGAGTAACAAGGAAATTTCATGGATGGACTTATTGCACAGATGGCAACCTACCACGGTACCACGCTGGAATTCACTGAGCTCCTAGGAGCGACCCATTCTTTCACAAATGTTTGTAGAAGCAGTCTGCATGCCTAGGTGCTTGATTTTATATCACCTAGTTGCCGATCCTATATGACTGGATTTACTGGTTCAGAGGATGGAAACTGCAGGAGTCGCACAGTGACATATCTACTCCTTATGGAAAACATGCTATGAGGGTTGCAGCACCTATTCTTTGTATGTGTGGCTTGATTTTATCCACCTGTAGCTATGGAGGTGATTGGAACACCTGAATCCAATTATTTGGAGAGGTGTCCCAATACTTTTGGCGATATAGTGTATATGGAGCAGTGTAAGATACCTCATATGGGAGTTGTTGGGGAAACTAAAAGAATCAGGCAAGTTTCACAATCTTGCCTAATGCCTATATGTGGCTCCCCTTTTCCCTCTCCTGTGCTCTGATTAGGAAGACTCCAGTGAATGACATAATTAGACATCATTTGATATTTGGATCATACGTTCAAGTCTGATTAATCTGTACTGTCTTTGGCCACCTAACTCACATGTGAGTGTCAGCCAGCAGACCAAGCAAACTCATAACCCAGCTGTGTGGATAGGGCTATAATGGCTTAATCCATTAATGATGTTGCTATTAGAGTTAAATTACAGAAACAAAACCTGAGTTAAGGCACTTAATAAGTCATACTTTCTTATGTAATTTTGCAACTAAATACTTTAGGGAATTTGTATCGCTCCTTCTTTGGTGGTTAAATATTGTATTTTGCAATTTACTAAACGTTAAATTCTGAGAAGCCATCTATTTCTGAGGTAAAGTGCAGTGCGGCCCTCAGTAGAGATAATATGGCCTTCAATAGAGATAATGTAGTCCACTGGAGTCATAATATGGCCTTTTAGAAATGTAGTCCTTTCATTTTTGCCCACAATTTCACCTGAGTTTGACATGCCCAGGTTAAGGTGTCTTTGAATCTTGCCCTCTAATACAGCCTATTCTGTGGTGTAGGCATCTTAAGTAAAAAAATATATTTTTTTAATCTTCTAGATATGTTATGATTATGGTTATGTTCCGGTTGCAGGGTTGGGTTACAGTAGGTGCCAAATTGCAGTGAATCCCTTTAATAATATAGTTCCTTGCCCATGTTTCCACCTGGGACAGGAGAAAAGCCTTAAAGGACTACTGTAACTTTAATGCTTACCCTCACCCCAAGAAGCTGACCTGGTTCAATACTTACCTCTGTACCCATTCCATCTTCCAAAGATACACATGCCCTTTAAGTACTCAAGTGTAGGCATGGGTGTGCCCAGCACACAGAGAATAATGTTATTTCAACGACTGCCTCTAAAGAATAAACTTCACCACCGAGCAACAAGTAACCTTTCCTCTTTTGAATGAAGATTTGAAAGCATACATGGTTCTCTAATTAATCCAAAGTTCCTAATTAAACAATTTGTCTTCCTGCATCTTCTCTCCACCTCCTCAGTGGTGGACAGTGAATCAAAATCATTAACTTAGTCCAATCAACAAGGGAGCTGAACAAGGCAGCAATATACCTAAATTTGGTAGTAATAATAATACATAAGGAAGGAGAAGAGTAGCCTTAGAGACTAGAAAAAACAAACAGATCAAAAGAGTGGCCTACCAAAATCAAAAATAATTTAGCAGGCAAAACAGTATAAATATATTTATTTCAATCCTGGATTTGTTGTTTGCCCTCAACTATACTTGAAGGTAATGGTAGTAAAATGAAATGTACATACTGCAGTTGGTTTTGTTTTGAGGTATTTCACAGTTTGTGTCATTGGTGCATGGTTCAGAGCAGCCTGCCAAAGCACACTTGGAATCACCATCTTGGCATGGGTGACCTGTGCAAAGAAAGTCCATTAATATACAGCATGCCGATACACCATACTGAATTGCAAGCAATATATAAAACACAGATTGTAGCTATACTATGCAAGGTGCAAATAAGTGGGTTCTCTCAGGGTCTTGAAATAATCTATGCAGAAGAAAAGAGCAGTTCATAATTAGCAAAGTTGAATAAAGGCACCATTCCATCCAATTCAAACTGAGTGTTTGTGTCTGTGTGTATGTAACTACCATTTTCAGTATCCCTGTACAATGTGTTTACAAAGAAATGTATCTAAAAGTTTTTAAAATTTATCTACACTCCCTGCTGATACCACCAACCGTGGAAGGGAGTTCCACATATGTGTCCTCTTTAGAGCTCTTACATAAATGTTTCCTTCCAATGCCAGAGTCACCATTCAAAGATTTGTATATTATGATCATATCCCCTCTTTATTCATCTCTTCTTCAGGGAGAATACATTTAATGTTTGTAGCTGTTTCTCATAATTCATATCCTCCAGCCCCCTTATTAGCTTTGTAGACACTGGACTCTTTCCAACCCTGGCACATCCTTCCTCAGGGATAGTGACTGAAACTGGACGGCATACTCAACATGAGGCCGAACCAGAGTTTTGTAAATTGGAAGAATTTTAGTTTTATCTCTTGAGTAGATACCATTTTTAAAGCATACTTATAATCTGCTGGCCTTGTTTGCTGCAGCTTGGCATTTGATGCTATTGATTAGTCTGTTATCTACTAGAACCCCCAGATCCCTTCTATCTTCGATTTCCCCAGAGGTTCTCCCTCTAGCAAGTAACTTGAATTCATATTTTTAGTTCCCAAGTGCAATACTTTAAATTTATCTACAATAAGCTTCATCTAACACTTAGCTGCCTACCCCTCTAGTTTAACTACACCTTTTTTTTTATAAAGTTGCTATATCCCACTGGAAATTATTGCCATGCTTAGCTTTTATTGTCAGCAAACACTGAAATTAAACTATTTATTCCAACCTCACTATTGTTTATGAACAAGTTGAACAGAACTGGTGCCAGGACAGAGCCCTGGGATACACTCACAACTCCAGCCCATTCAGAAAATATGCCATTAATCACTACCTTCACACACTCCTGCAACCAGTTTTCTAACCAAGTACATATGATTTCATCAATGCCAAAAAATCTTAATTTGTAAATTATAGGGCTTGTAAAGGCTCAAGGTTTTTTACCTTCATGCATTCTATGCATGTAGGTAAAAAAACCTTCTCTGTGAAGCATCCCCCCCCAGTCAATCACAGCCAGTGAGCCAATGAGAAAAGAGAGGGGGCAGACGGGGCCTACTCCGTGTATGAATGGACACATGGAGCAGCAGGTGCCCCCATAGCAAGCAGCTTGCTATGGGGGCACCTGACAGGAGAGAGGGGCCAGGAGTGCTGGCAGTGATCCAAGAAGAGGAGGATCCAGGCTGCTCTGTGCAAAACCACTGCACACAGCAGATAAGTATAGACATGTTTGTTATTTTTACTTAAAAAAATAAAAAGCCATTAAAATCACTTTAAGAGTTTATGAGGCACTGTGTCAAATGAATTTGTGAAATCTAGATCCACTACATCTACAAGCCTTCCTCTATCCAAATTACAACTTACGTCCTCATAGAATGTTAAAAGGTTGGTCTGGCAAGTATGGTCTTTCCTAAATCCATATTGATTACTGCTAATGATACTATTTTCATCAGAAAATTCTTGGATATGGTCCCCTATCATTCCTTTCAATAGTTCCCAATTCAGATGCAACATGTTTTTGCCGTGTATAACTAAATAAATGAACGCTGCTGTTGTGAATAATAATCTGCGGTGTAAAGTCTCTGGACAGAAGTATGCAGCTATGGAGTGGAAGTGGGCTGTGGGGGTTAGTTAACCCTTTCATAACCAGTGTTTGCACACCTAAATAATTTTTATACATTTTTAAGGACATAAATGATTTTAATTTGCAATGCTGTTTTAATTAGAAAGAAACTTGTTTTTTTATTGTTTGCTGACAAATGTTTAATGACATAAACATGCATGGTAGATGCAAGATAGATATCACTGCAGGAGGCAGCCTTCAAATGCAGAATAAGGCTTCTAATTTCTCAGCAAAGCATCTAGCTAGCATGTGATCACTTTGCCATAGCTGACATGATCACATGATCAAAAACCATTCTGATCTCATTATAGACCCCTAAGCTGTCTATGACAGCTGTGATTAACAGCCAGAAGCCTTGCAATTGTGGAACTCAAAAGGGAGACCTCTGAATTACATTAGGGGGGCAAATAATATTATTATATTTATGATTTTGAATACGCTTAGTTGAGACTGGATCTTTTCTGAGCATCTCAAATAAAAAAGTCGATTGGACACACCGTATGAAGATATGGGGGTTGATTTGCTAAAACTAGAGAGTGAAAGTTGTGCATGGTAGCCAACCAGCTTCTAACTTCAACTTTCAACTTTGAGCTTTGACAAAAAAAAACCTGGAAGCTGTTTTTGCGCTCTAATGTTAGTAAATCAACCTCAAGGCATGATCTTTGCCAATTCTTAGAACTGTTAATAACAATTTTGAAATGTGTACGAGAAATTATGGGAAACCATGGCAGTATTATGAGTTTTAGGGTTAGTTTGAAGAAGAATTACACGTACCTAACACAAGTGATTGGAATATAGATAAAGATGAAGAAGAACAGAGAATTATATAAAAAGATACTGTTTCCTCCTAACCTTTGTGCTCAGTGCAGTTTTCTTCATCACTGCCATCTTTACAGTCATTATCTCCATCACAGCGGAAGGCACTAGGAATACACTGTCCATTCTTGCACTCCGTTAGACCCTGACTATGACAAGCTATGAAAAAATGTAAATAGATATAGTTAATTGATCTGTTTCACAATCTCATCCAATCATTAGCTGCCTTAAAATGATAATATATAATTGCTACAAACAAGTAGTATATTCATTTTTCATTTTGCATAATTCCCGTTCTATTAATTGTGTTCTGTCTAAATACTGTATATGGAAAACAATGCAAACCCCAAAGACATTCAAAATAACAAAGAATATCTCTGTTTTGTATTTGAGCAAGATATTGTTTGATTTGATGTTACTATTATCTTGGGAAACTACAGGGGGCATCAAAGGGGAAACTGCTTAACCATAATTGTCTGCTGTGTATTTATTACCTGTATGCTCTAATTATGTTCTGCGCAAAATCTTCTTGCATTTTTTCTTTGTTTTCTTATCTGCTATGTTTAAGCTGCTACTGAGCTTATAAGGATTAAAAAATATTAACTATTGCCCAATTTTATTATAAATAAGCACCTGGAGAGCTGAACGTTTATGTATGAGATATATGAAGGATTTCATTGACTGATCAAAATAATGTGTTTTATTATTGTATTTATTATTGTAGTTAAAATTAAAAAAGTAAAAAGTAAATTAAAACTGAATTCTGGACTATACAGATATTGTCTACATACAAGCGCCATGCATATTCTTACTGGAATCTTGGTATACTTTGTGTATTTATTCTGGATCTGTACAGTAATCCAGCATAAACAATTCCTGAATTTTGCCTCTTTGCAGGAGTTTCCTGTAATAAAGACCAGCCACTGCTGTTCATTCAGCTTATGCAGCGTGGCTGGTCTTGTATCTGCCCTTACTTGGTAACTTAAACAACTGTGTTCCCTGCTTTGGCTATGAGCAGCACTATGACGATGTCCATGCCACTTTTGAAAGTTAATATCTGGTCTTGAAAAGGCATTTGTTGCACAAATAGTGGCTTTATATCCTCTTTAGTCATTGAGGACAACAGTATATTTAAATGAAAGTATGTAAGAAAAAGCCAATGGGGACTGTGTTAAAAATCAATGATGAGCGGCACACATACAGTACAAGCAGGTGGAAGGGAAAAGCATACAAATTTTAAAGCAATAATGAATGGTTATTTGGTCTTTATGTGATCTGGTATATTATGTTTGTGCTCATTATATGGCTTTTTATATGACTTTTTGGGGCACATTTCTCAATGTTGGCCTCAATTAGACGTATCAAATTCACCTGAGTTTGCAACTTAATGTGCATTTCCCCCACTTATTTATTGCTCTGCGCACATTTCCTGACAACACTTAACTGAAATGTAATGGAAATGTGTAATAGCAAATTTGATGTTGCATACCCATATCAACATATAAATCAACTTATTTTTTTTTATGCTGGTCCCGCTTATGGGGTGTTAAACTTATTAAAATAGGTTTCTGCCACAAGAAAAGTGTTAAAACACAGCTTACTCCTCAATACCATCCTTCATTACCTGTTAGATCAATACTTAATAATTAATTTATTGTTTATCAATCCTTAATATTTAGGAATAATAATTATCTATGTGGTATTATTTTCATTCTCATTAATAATCCTCCCATATTATATGGAGTCTTAAACCTGAACTCCATACATGTATAAAGGGCACAAATTATTTCAGTTCTGAATACATTTTTTTTTTTTTTTAAACAGTTGCTTTTTTTGAAGATGTACAGTGGTACAGACAAACAGAGGTACATTAAACCTAATCAAGCAGGCAATATACGACAAGGTAAACAGAATACATTAATATCCGAAAACAAAAGAGTCCTACAACAGCATCCTGATAAAGTTCTGTGTTCCACTCAAGACACAACCAGAGCAAGCTAGTCAACCAGGAAATTCGAGTTCCAGTAGGGGAAGGGAAGCAACAGGTGAGAAGAGGAGGAAAAGGGAAAGGGGGGGATGGGGGGGGGGGTAGGAGCGAGTGGGGGGGGAGTAGGGAAAAGGGAAAGACAAGGAGATTAGGCGGTAGAGGTAGCAACACATTGTTCGGCTGCTACAAAACAGTTGCGGCTTATGTAAGTAAGTTTATAGAGAGGAAGAGCACCATTAATTGCTGCCTTCCAACCAGACACCGTAGGTGGGGTTGGCAGCCTCTATCTTATCAAAATTTCTCATCTAGTGTAATAAGTAGAGAAGACAAACAGCTTATTATGTTGAGGTGCCTCCACAAGATCAGTAAGTCCCAATAGCAGTATCAGTGGGTCCATAGGAACAGACAGGTTACCAACTGCATTGATAGTGTCCAATACCCCAGTCCAAAAGGGACGCAGCCTTGAACATAACCAAAACATATGGTTAAACGTGCCCTCAACGATATCACAGCGGGGACATGCCACCGTTCTGCCAGGATAAATTGCAGCCAGTTGCTGAGAAGTATAGAATACTCTATGGATACAGTTCAACTGTATAAAGCGATCTCTGGCAGAGATCATAGTAGGAAGATATTGCAAAAGGAAGTCCTCCCAGTCTTCTTCCGTCAAGCACGGGTGGTCCACGTGCTATTAACTATAGAGGGACTCTATTCTAGGGGTAGTCAGAGGGGATAGCAAGGAGTGGATAGAGGACAAAGGTTTAGGCAGGTCTTCCTCTATCAACAAAGTTTCTAAGCGGTCAGTTTGTATAGTAGGGGAAGATGGGAATTGAGCCACAATCGCATAGCACAATTGTAGAAACCAGAAAAACATCTGGTTAGGCAGGCCGTAAGCCTGTTTGAGCTCATCAAAGGAGACAAAGACACCCCGAGGCATGATGTGTCACAATATCTTAATGCCATACCCAGCCCACACAGCAGGATCCAGTGAATTGTGCAGATGAGGAAGTGTAGGGTTGCCCTACAGTGGTGTGTAGGGGGAGTAGGTGGTATGTATGCCATATTGAACCCTAGCCTGCCTCCATACAGTCAGGGTCGTCTGCATAGGGGTAGTGATGGCCGGGTTAGACTTTGGCCCCCCTAAAACAAGATTACTGAGCTCTGCAAAAGAGCCCAGTATAGCTGCTTTTAGGATCACCACCGCGTTGTCCCTAGGCTGAGAGAACCACCAGCGCACCGTAACTAAGACAGCCGCCCAATAGTACAGTAGGAGCTTAGGCAGCGCCAGGCCACCTCGATTGATTGGTAAATGTAAGGTAGATCTGGAAAGTCTAGGAGCTCCCCCAGCCCAGAGAAACACAGAGACAATACCATGCACACAACGAAAAAAGGATTGTGGAATCTGTATAGGAGTTTGGCAAAAACAATTGAGAAATTTAGGTAAAAAAATAATTTCAGAAACATTTACTCGGCCAAAAGGTGCTAATAGGTAGGGAGGACCAGGCACTACATTTAGTCTGCAGATGTTACAACAGGGGAAGGAGATTGTCTGAAGCATACTTAGGTCACACTGAACCACCACACCTAAATATTTAAATTTGGAGACTGATTTTATAGGGGCAAAAGGAATGAAAGGTAGAGTTCCCAACACAAGATGAAATACTATTGATTTTTCCCAGTTTATGTGCACTCCTGAATAATGGCCGAAGCGATCGATAATGTCAAGCGGTGCTTTAAGAGACAGATCACAGTCCTCTAGGTATAAAAGAGTGTCATCTGCGTACAAGGAAACCCGGTTTTCCCAGTCACCCACAGGAAGCCCTCACAAGGTCTTAGAGGAGAGGATCAGACAGGCCAAGGGCTCGATTGCCTGGGCAAAAAGACCTTGCCGAAAAGGGAACAGCCCAGTCAAGTGCCTCTGTGGAGAGCAAAAGGGGGATAGAGCATGATTAGCATGGACTCTTGCATATGGTGAGTTGTATAGGCACTTGACCCATGAGATGAAACTGGGGCCAAATCCAAAACGCCTTAGAGCCTCCCACAGGTAGTCCCATTAGACTGAGTCGAATAGCTTTTTGGAAACAAGGGACAGCACGACACCTGGGCCTTTATCCGGCCTTTATCCGGCATGAAGCCTGTCTGATCATTATGCACTAATGTAGAAATAACCGAACACAGTCTCCCAGCAAACACCTTAGCAAAGATTTTTGCGTCTGCATTCAATTGGACGGTAAGAGGAACACTGTGTCAGATCCTTTCCAGGCTTTAAAATCACCACTATCACTGCCTCCAGCATAGAGAGGGGCAAATTTCCTGTCACCTGTAGAGCACTAAAAAAAGTGATGGAAACAAGGAGTCAGATGATCAATATAAGTTTTGTAAAACTCAACAGGGTAGCTGGTGTTTTACCAGACTGGAGAGCACCAACTGCCTGCTGGATCTCTTCCAAAGAAATAGGGTCCTCCAATTTTTTGCTCTGGCCCAGATAAAGAGACAATAGATCAACAAAATCCAGATACTGGGACAACTCCAGTGAAGTATGGGTAACTTTGGAGGAATATAAGGCTGCAGAGTATTCAGTAAAATGGTGATTAAACGAGACTGGGTCAAGGATCACAGATCCATCCGCAGCATGAATGAGGGTAACGTTTGTCATAGGAGTCTGTTCCCTAGCCAACCAAGCCACTAGACACCAAGATTTGTACCCTTGTTTGAAAATGCATTGCTTCTAATGAAGCAATGCCTTTCTAGTTGCCTCCGTGTGCAAAAGAAGGGCTTCCCTAATGGCTAGCTGCAAGTTATGATGGTTAACGGAGTCAGGATTCGACACATATCTCAAACGTTTCCTGTAAGTCTTCACAAGGTTGGCACACACTGATGCTGGTATGTTGGCCCATTCCTCCATGCAGATCTCCTCTAGAGCAGTGCTGTTTTGGGGCTGTCGCTAGGCAACACGGACTTTCAACTCCCTCCAAAGGTTTTCTATGGGGTTGAGATCTGGAGACTGGCTAGGCCACTCCAGTACCTTGAAATGCTTCTTACAAAGCCACTCCTTCGTTGCCCGGGCAGTATATTTGGGATCATTGTCATGTTGGAAGACCCAGCCACGTTTCATCTTCAATGCCCTTGCTGATGGAAGGAGGTTTGCACTCAAAATCACACGATACATGGCCCCATTCATTCTGTCCTGTACATGGATCAGTCATCCTGGTCCCTTTGCGGAGAAACAGCCCCAAAGCATGATGTTGCCACCCCCATGCGTCACAGTAGGTATGGTGTTCTTTGGATGCAACTCAGCATTCTCTCTCCTCCAAACACGACGAGTTGTGTTTCTACCAAACAGTTCTATTTTGGTTTCATCTGACCATATGACATTCTCCCAATCCTCTTCTGGATCATCCAAATGCTCTCTAGCAAACTTCAGACGGGCCTGGACATGTACTGGCTTAAGCAGGGGGACACGTCTGGCACTGCAGGATCTGAGTCCCTGGCGGTGTAGTGTGTTACTGGTGGTAGCCTTTGTTACGTTTATCCCAGCTCTCTGCAGGTCATTCACTAGGTCCCCCCATGTGGTCCTGGGATTTTTGCTTACCGTTCTTGTGATCATTTTGACCCCACGGGATGAGATCTTGTGTGGAGCCCCAGATTGAGGGAGATTATCAGTGGTCTTGTATGTCTTCCATTTTCTAATTATTGCTCCCACAGTTGATTTGTTCACACCAAGCTGCTTGCCTATTGCAGATTCAGTCTTCCCAGCCTGGTGCAGGTCTACAATTTTGTTTCTGGTGTCCTTCGACAGCTCTCTGGTCTTCACCATAGTGGAGTTTGGAGTGTGACTGTTTGAGGTTGTGGACAAGTGTCTTTTATACTGATAACAAGTTCAAACAGGTGCCATTGATACAGGTAATGAGTGCAGGACAGAGGTGCCTCTTAAAGAAGGTACAGGTCTGTGAGAGCCAGAAATCTTGCTTGTTTGTAGGTGACCAAATACTTATTTTCCATCATAATTTGCAAATAAATTCTTTCCAAATCAGCCAATGTGATTGTCTGGATTTTTTTCTCATTTTGTCTCTCATAGTTGAGGTCTACCTATGATGCCAATTACAGGCCTCTCTCATCTTTTTAAGTGGGAGAACTTGCCACTGTATGTGGGGACTATAGGATTTGAGAAATTTTAAGACCAGGGAACACTTCATGGGGGGGGGGGAGAAAAAAACTAAAAACTCCCATTAAAAATAACCAATCCCCCCTAAAAAAAAAGAAATTGAGAGAGTCATATTTTCCTGAACAAAAAAAAAAATGGCAACAAGCGAGTTATTGATACATCATGCAACAGCAAAGCTCATAGAGGCCAAGGGAGAAGCAGCACAAGGAACCAATCAGGTATTCTGCAGTGCTCATATGCTAACAAGGAACATGCTGATAGAAGGGGAGAGCAGGAGTGTAAGAGAGATGAGCTAATTAGTCTTTTGCTTCTCCTTTTTTAATGTCCAGTCACAGACTGGGGGAGGGAAGAGGAAAATCAGACATCCTGCTGCTATTCCAGATAGATTGTGCTTTGTGGTAAAGCTGTATAAATCTAAGGATTGAATAATAAGAAATACAAATTCTTTGGCATGTAAAACAACTTTTTTATGTATTTAATCTCAGCTGTGTATTTAGTTTTTTGCCTGCAATTAAGGGGACATTTTTTTAACCCATCCCTTCCCAAAATTCCCAGGTCTGCTTCCTTTACATAGTGCACTTATGCTATGGAATTTAATCTCCTAATGCTCATTAATGTTGATTATGCAAGCATAAAAAATGCAATTTAAAAATTACAATGGTGCAAAAATACATTTAAATAACAGTTGAAACAATGGGAGCATTGAGGGAAAGGCGCCCCTCAACCCATCCCAAAGTTACAGTGTTGGCCTCAGACATTGCTCTGGCCACGCCCCCGAAATGTTTCATCCAGCCCGCCGGGCTTGGTCTGAGAGGTCACCTCTCTAACCAAGTCCCACTGGGTACGGTGAAATGCATCAGGGGTCGTGGCCAGAGCAACGGTTGAGGCCAACACTCCAATGTTGGGCTGGTTTGAGCAGCATCTTTTCCCTCAATAATCCCATTTTTGGGCCCATGTATTTCAACTAATTTTCACTTATTTTAACATGGAGAAAAAGCTTACTACAGTTGACTTCATCTGACTTATCGGCACAGTCGTGGTCTCCATCACACACCCATCGTAATGCTATACATCGTCCGTCTCCACATTTATAACTATGTGCAGGATTACACTCTGAGGAAACAGAACCAGTTATTGTACCACAGACAATCTAGCTGACATCACCAAGTATACATAAATATATTTTAATATTCCTTGGAAAAGTACTGAATAAGTATTACCAAATAAGTGATAAGGACTACTTGAGGTCCCATGCACACTAGACTTAAAACGCCAGTTCCCCTGGCAGAGAAAAAAAAAAACGCTCATATATAGCTTTTTTCTAATGTATAAGTGTGTTTAGGAGAGTTTAGTATTTTTTTCTGCCAGAAAACTCTAATAAAAACACAAACCAGAAGGGTTTTTTTTCTGCCTCTAAATGCTGAGTTTAAAATATGCCTTTAAGTCCTCATGCACACTGGACGTTTTCACAGCTGCTGTTTTTGGCTTTTGGCGTTTTTTTCTACACTCCCCAGCATGTTATCCTATGTGCCCATGCACACATAGGCTTTAATCAGCGTTTTTTGGCAGAGGCGTTGTAGATACTGTAAATATCTCCAAAACTTGCACCATTTAGGAGATATTTACTTGTGTAGCAGCCGGCGCATGCGCTTTGAAGGAACTGCATACCCGTGCTGTTCCTTCAGAGCAGTGTGCCATAAACAGTGACTCCCATGCATGGGAGTGATGTCATAATGGCTCAGCCATTTAAAGTAAAGCCCGTGAACCCAGAAGGAAGACCGGGTAAAGAGGAAAGCTCTGTCAGCAGTGATAAGCGCACCACTGGAGGGCTTCGTTTTAAGGTAAGGTTCACATAATGTGCTAGCATGCAATGCATACTAGCACATTATAACTTTGCCTTGCAGGTGAATTTTTTTTTTCCAGTTTACTACCGCTTTAAAAAGTTTAAAAATTGTTAGCACCCAGCCAGTACAGCTACAAGTTCAAATAGCTGACAACCTGCTAAACCAAAAAACATTCTCACCAAGCACCTTCCACTCAAACAGGTGATAGTAACCCAAACCCAAAACTGGAGCAGACAGAGCCTGGAGAAGCTGGGCATGACAACCGATCAGCTTCCATCTTTTTTTTTCAAAGCTTAGCTGAACACGCTCATTGGTTGCCATTCACAGCTGCTTTAGAACCTGTCTCCTCAGTTTTGGTAAATTCCCGCAACGAGACTTGCTGGCTATTATTGGCTTCTTCAGTCCCTCTGAAGGAAGGGAATTCTTTTGGTATTTAAACCAAAAGAATTCCCTTTGCTGCCCTATTATCTCTAAATTCCCCACAATCTAAATGACTGAAAACCTTCAGGATGATATTAAAACATCCATGATATAAAAATCTATTACTTCAAGTCATTCTCTTAATGAAGAATTCTTACAAAGGCCTACCTACACCCAATCTTTATGCAATGTCATGTTTTGTATTTTGATGCATTTCACTAAGTAAAGAAAAAAAATCTGAAGCATGGTAGAAATAAAAACATGATCCATACACCAAGTTTCCAATCAATCAAAGAGGGATTAAAACTTCTATCAGGTTTGTACTGCTCTCCATGACTCCACTGGAGAGATTTCCCCATACTGTGTGCCTCAGTGACACCAAAAGAGTGAGAGATCTTCCCAATGGAAAAAAAACATCAATAAAAACTTAGTAAATACTACATACCAAAAAAAAGCTTCAAGTGTAAGCCATAAAGTAATATCTATATGCAATAAAATATTTAGAAAAACAAAATAGTATATCCAAAAAAGCTTTTTGGCTGATAAAATGAGTGCTTAAAACCTTCCAGAATATGAAAACCAATTAAAAAGCAAACATGGAAGCAGGCCATGAGACCAAAACTAAACAAAAAATGCAAAGGCCATCTACTAGGTTGGTACAAAAAACAAAAAAAAATCTGGTGCAGCTCTACATAGAAACCAATCAGCTTCCATTTTTTTGTCAAAGCTTAATTGAACAAGATGAAGTTAGAAGCTGATTGGCAACCATGCACAGCTGCACCAGATTTTTCACTCTCCAGTTTTAGTAAATCAACCCCATAGTATCTAGAGTATGCTTTATTGAACAATATATACTTTTGTGATTATATGTGTTTTCTTGAGGTAATCATCCAAATATTAGATTACTATTTGGATGCACTTTTTGCTGAAGATTAGCGCCTCTTTTAAATATTGGATCCTGAATGTGATTGTGACTACCTCCACCATCAATAATTTAGATATTACTTTATGGCTTTTGGAGAGACACCTGAAGCTCTTTTGGTATGTAGTATTTACTAGCTTTGTTTTGGAGACAAGGTGTTCTCTCCTCTTTTTTTATAGGGTTATTGTTTTCTTTATTCATTATGTATAGTAATAAAAACATGACAAGTTCTAACCCTTTCATGCTCAATCCAAAAGAAAAGCAAACATTTTGCCTGGAATTTGGTTTCAAGATTAAGTTTGCTGAGAACATGTGTTTTTGTCCAAGTTTTCTTTTTAAAGATAAATCTTCTGAACTTTGGATGGTGTTATACTACAGCATATAGTCTGTTCTCCCTCTGCTTTTGTGGATTTCCTCCGAGTATTCTGGTTTCCTCCCACACTCCAAAGATATGCTGCTAGGTTAATTAGCTCCTAACTAAACTGTCCCATGTATGTATGCATGTGAAGTAGAATCCTTAGATTGCAAGCTCTTTAGGACAGGAAAAGATGTGAATGTACAATATATAAACCCCTATTCAATCAGCGTAACACACCCTAAAATAATATGACAGTGGTCTAAATAGTTGCTGCTAAAACACTGTTAGTGACTTCACAACACCTGAACCAAAAGAAATAACAATAAAGTGTAGCGCAACAGACTAATATCTCATATAAAAATAAGTAAATATAAAAATAAGTATTAAACAATAATTAAAGTCCCATGAAAAAGTCTCTTATAACACCATTGTGCAATGTGTATAAGATAAATCTTCTCTCTTCTTCAGTGCCAAACGTGCCACCACCATTAGGTGAAAAACCTGCTCACCTCACTTTATGACCTCATCAATAGGTCATTATGCGCTCAACATGTGGACAGACTTGTATACACCCTCTGTGGTCTTCCTCCAGCAAATCCGCCGGCACCACCACTGAGGAAACCCGAATCTTGGCCGTAACCTGTATAGGTGGAAGGAGCTGGGCCCTTGAAGTTATGAACTGATAACTATCTGAGAGAGTGGGGTGGTGAGCCATATAACAAAATTACACATTACATGTTGGCTTGTTTCTTACATTTTTTAAGTGTTTTTAACCACTTCCAGTCCAGACACTTTCACCCCCTTCCTGTCCAGGCCAATTTTCAGCTTTCAGCGCTATCACACTTTGAATGACAATTGCGCGGTCATGCAACACTGTACCCATATGAATGTTTTAGCATTTTTTTGAGACAGGTAAAACTTTATTTTGGTGGTATTTATTCACCACTGGGATTTTAATTTTTTTGATATATAAATGAAAAAGTCCAAACATTTTGAAAAAAAGTGTTTTTCTTATAAAATTTTGCAAATAAATAATATTTCTTCATAAATCTTGGCCAAAATGTATTCAGCTATCGTTTAAAAAAAAAATAACCCAAATTAGTTTATAAACCAAAAATTATAATTTTTCCAAAACATTTTTTACAGTTTAATTTAATTTTTTTATATTATTATTTATGTTTTGTTTTTTTTTTTAACATACCGTCACCCTAGCAGTACAGTGTCACCATAGTGTACTACTTGAAGGGGGTGATGAAGATTTTTTTTTTTTACACTGATTGCTTTTACACCCATAAAGGCTGTAAAAGCAATAATTTCTCCTTCTCTTTGGCTGTATTCTTGCAGCCATTGAGAAATACTGTGAGAGCTGTGATTGGTCACAGCTTGTCACATGGTACAAGCCTGTTGTAAATAGCCTTGTACCGAGTGACCTCTGTGTTCATTCACAGATTTTACTAATAAGAAAAGGGCACCAGATCTCAGTGCAGCGCACTCCTAGGGAGCGCGCACAGGCAGGGAAGCAGGGAGGACGTTTACAAATGGTCACCCACTCCTGCACTGCTTCCGTCCAGCCGTTTATATACATGGGCCGGATGGGAAGTGGTTAATCTGGGCGCTAATAAATTGTTTTATAAATAGAGAGCACTATGGTTCCACTTTTCTGTTTTCCATAATACATATTATATGACAGCTATGTATGCTGAGGTGGTGCCAGGAGAGGGGTTGGAGGAAGACCACAGAGGATGCAGAAAAGCCTGTCCACATGTTGAGTGCATAATGACCTATTGAAGAGGTCATAAAGTGAGGTGAGCAGGTTTTTCACCTAATGGTGGTGGTATGGTTGGCACTGAAGAAGAGAGAAGATTTATCTTATACACATTGCACAATGGTGTTATAAGAGACTTTTTCATGGGACTTTAATTATTGTATAATATTTATTTTTATATGAGATAATGTACTCAGGGGCGGACTGACCATTTGGAAACTCGGGCACTGCCTGAGGGCCCGGGGTCAGTAGGGGGCCCCATGAGATGCCCCTGGTACCTTTTTCATAGGCTTTTTGAGTTTGGGCAAGGACACAGGGGCCCCATGATCCCCTATTGCCCGGGGGCCCCATGAGTTGTCAGTCCGCCCCTGTGTACAATATATGTAAAGAGCTGCATAAATTGTCAATACCAGTAATAAAAAAAATAAATAAGGCTGTTTGACCATTCAGAATCTTTGTAAAAAAAAAAGTGTAAGCATTCACTGCAGCTATCCAAAAAAAAAAACATTTTTATGAGGTGTTGAATGTCATCAGGAATGTGCTTTTCACATGATTTGATAATTGATGTAAATATCATACATTTTTTTTTTTGTGAAGATTCTCAACATCTATAGTAAAATCAGCCTGTGTAGTGTTCCTATAGGGCCACATAAGCTGTGCTTGCTACATCTTTGGTAAGTACAATTTATTCAGACCATAAACTACACCTGTCACCCTTCCTATTTCAAACCTGTTGCTGAACTGGGGAATACTGTAACCTGAATGATGTATAATATGCAATTAATTAGTGTAATATATAAAACCTGACTCCATTATTCACAGATAAGTTGTTCAGGAGGTTTTATGGCATACCGCAATTCTGCTCATCGCTCAGGTCTCCACAGTCATCATATCCATCGCAGACAAAGCTATGATTAAGGCACTTTCCGGTGTTACAACGGAATAGATGTTCACTGCAATCTGTAATTAAAAATTATGTCAATGGTGGAATTCACAGGAATTCTGCATGTGCTCTGTGGAATAACGTGACTTATGTTTGCAATAAAAAGTGTCTACACCATGAAGGGACCTTATGTTTGCTTAAAATAAAGGGGCACATTCAGAGTGATTATGAGGGCAATGAATCTGCCATGGACTCAGATGCTTTTAATGAAAACCTAAGAGACACCACTGTGGCTTGTGTCAATGGGTAGTAAGATCATAAGAGAATATCAGCTACATTCTTCATGAGCTCTGTTTTCCCTCTTTACATTATTGTAATTGATCCCACAGTACAAATTTTGTAACTGGTTGCTATCCTCCAGTTAACCCTCTCACTGCCTTGATCTTATTCTAATATATACAGTATGTACCGGTAATCATTTTTCACAGTTTCACCAATAAAGCTATATAGGTGTGCGCAATAAAAATTCCCAAAACACATTTTTTTCTGAAACACAGATCTCGTAAAAAGATCATTAGGCCTTAGAGAGATGCTCTTTTACATTTACAAAACAAGAAGGAAGTAGGTGTCTTTGATTTTAAGCAATGCAATAGTATTCTCCTAAATAATTGTTTTTTTTTAAACACATAAAGTACATTGACAATTTTGATATCAAGCCTTTTCTAAATAGTTTCTGTTGAGTATAAAATTGAAACCTTTGCAGAAACTTATTGGTATTAGTGAGAAGGACTTACTGCAATGTACCTCGTCGCTCCAGTCATCGCAGTCATTGTAGCTGTTACATGTCAGTTTCTTGGCTATGCAGATTCCATTGCTGCACAGAAAGCTTTCTTGGTCCCCACAAAGTGCTGAAACACAAAAATAAATAAAACATGAATGTGTTGCACTCCAAATATTTCTATAAATGCATTTTCCTTTCATTTAAGCGGAGTCCAGCCAAAACGGATATTTGTGGTTCCTTTATCCATTGCAAACTCTATTGGTGTTTTATTTTTTGGGGTGTTTGCATACCTACTGTGGCCATTATGATGAGCCCCCACTCCCTCAGTTGAATTTTTATTATATTTTATACTATGGAGAATGCAAAAGAAAGTTTGGTAACATCCCAAAGTAGGAAAGACTACCAAAACTCCAAGATGGAAGGGCACAGAACAAAAACTATAGCAAGGATTTCTCCCCATGGGAATGATCAAAAGAAAAAAGAAGCCAGTGTGTTTCAGCCCAGCAGACTCCCACTGTAACTAAAACATCACATTTGGGTGGACGTGCGTCTGTAGTCCCAGTTGGGAGTGTGAAAGCAAGGGTGGCTACGGTGGGGCTCCATGGGACCCTGTGAGGAAACATGGCTACTATAAATCAGGAATCAAAGGAGAGAGGATTTAAAAACAGAATATAGAGCAATGACAAGATTGACAAAGAAGGCACCCATTAAACATGGTAAGCATCGAGGTGAGCAGCACTCTATATTTTTTGCACTAACACTTTAATACATGTTCCTTCTTCAGTCTGAAGAAATATGTTTCTGTTGGCACTGCATTTGTACATACATAAAATAGCACATGTGATACTAATATAACAATTTGTTATTTAAGTATCTCGTAATTCAACAATTTTACTCATAATTCACATGACAACCCACTTATTAAATAGATTTTCTCTGGTCTCCTCAACAGCTGCAAGCATCTATGAAGAGTTGTCACTTGGAAGGGCTTATTACATCACTGCCAGTTTAATGAACAGCATAAGAACAATCACAAATGTTAATTTGTCAGAAATCAGATGAATTATGTGTCAAAATATCAAGAATAGCACATTGCTGTCAATTTCAAAGAGCATCTACTTAAATCAATATTTCTAAACCTTTTTACCAGGAGAAGAAACCTTAAAATTATTTAACGCTCTCAGAGACCCCCTGTTAAAAAAATCATTATATCTACAGGTCATATTCACAAGGCCAGTAAGCTGTAGATATAATAAAAAATAAAATAGTAAAGAATTCAGTGTACCAAGCCTCTATGACACCCAGAGCAGATCATTCATTTTCACTAATAGACATAGAGGTTGATTTACTTAAACTGGAAGTGTAAAATCTGGTGCAGCTCAGCACATAAACCAATCAGCTTCCAGGTTTTATTGTCAAAGCTTAATTGAGCAAGCTGAAGTTAGAAATTGATTGGCTACCATGCACAGGTACACCAAATTTTGCACTTTCCAGTTTTAGTAAATCAACCCCATAGAGTTAAACCATAAATTATAATGGCCGGGAAAGAAACGCCAGCAACAAAAATTGTAGTGTCCTTTTACATTGGAGGTTAGTAGAGAACTTCCTCATTCCATTGTTGGTCAAAGGAAAAATATCTGGATACAGTGGTTGTCTTAATATACTGCTCCCTGCTATTGGTGGTCAGTTTGAGACGTGTCCTCATACATTTGTTGTCAGTGGGAGAGCTGCTCCCTTAAACTGTCTGTCAAAGAGAGTGGTGACCCCTTAGAATGGTGGTCAGTAGGAGAGATTCCACCTTAAACTAGTGGTTAATGGAAGAGGTGACCCCATAGATTGGTGCTCAGTGAGTGAAAAATCCCTTACACTGGTGGTCTGTGTAAAGATTGCCTCCTTACATTTACTGTCACTGGTCCCATACCACTGGTTTTGTCAAGTGAGGTTGGTAATGTAATTGTGCAGACGTCATCATATGAGAGATCTGTTGCTCAATAAAACCTCATCAACCTCTGCAGGTACCCTAAGGTTTCATAGAACCCTGGTTAACAAAGGCTGGCTTGGATTATAAAGCATTATGCATAATGTCAGTGCAAAGTGGGTGGATATATACAGTATTTCCTGTTCAAGCATTTTTCTAATTCTTTATAAACAGCAGTGTACAGTCGAAGTGTGTAGAGGTATCGATTTGCATAGATATAGGACTAGAATGTAATATTGTATGAGTAATTACAATCATCAGAATATTGCCTTGTACTCACATTGTCATATTAGTATTACTATATTTTCAGATTTGTTTTAAAATGTATTTAAAACAACATATTACAGTTCTGGCATTTTCAACATCCATATGATAAAGCATGGAACATAGTCTAAATATCACAGTGCTATTAATGACTTACAGAACATTATTGTATAAGTGAGTAAAATGTACTGAACATGGCAAAAAGATAGCAATTTCAAAGGTACAGAACAATATCAATAAGCACATGAATGTACAACTACTACAAAAGAAAACAGAGATACAAATGTAAACAAAACTACTGTATTCATTGATTCTGGACCTGTTTGCAATTACTTACCAGTCTTTCTTTTGCTATTGCCCTGTTTTTTTCAAAGCAGGATGCTTTCAGTACAAATGACAAACTTAGAATTTTGGCCCGCATAACACTAGGACATATATATATATATAATATTTACTATTGAAGCATATTTTATATATCAGTTTTAGCATAATTAGATAACAGAAATATTTGTTCAGATTCTTAAAAATCTTCTAACACTTTGAGAGTGACAATCTACAGGAGCACATTGGGTTTTTCTATTAAGCTGTCTATAGATTGATCAAAATTTGGCTGGTTTAGTAGGGACCAGCCAATTTTGATCCATCTATGGTGTCCGTTTATGACACACAGAATAGCTGAGATTCAGAGGATCACAGCTATTCTCTGGTCATTCACAGTTTATGACACCCAGGAGAACATGTTCAGCCCTTCTCTGGAGATCTGTGTTCTCCCTCCAGATTCTCCAGTCCAGAGCTGGAGAATCGGAGGGACCAAAAACTAAGCAGAGATAATTTACCTCTGTTTAGTAAACTGATCTTTTACTGTAATCTCGCGAGATTATAGTAAAATCAGCCGTTTTCCAGCGTTTGTAGACCATTCTCCCTTCGTTTGGAGAACTGATCTACATATGCTTCATAAACGGCATTCACAGGAGAATTGTGTTCTCCGAGAATGTCGGAGAACTGAGCAGCGATCTATTACTGCTGGTTCATAAACGGACACCTATGATCAGTCCCGTTTCAGAGAAGTTGGTCTAATGATCGACTTGTTTCGAACTGGCATGCTGGAAAATTTTCCTTCGATCAGTTCTGCAGCAAATCGGTCCCAGCTGTCAGAATACAATAACACATATTATACAATAACACATCCATACTTTTTTTTCCGATCAGCCCTCTGGCTGATCAAAAAGAGCCTGATCCATGTATGACGAGCCTTAGGTTTAGTGAATAGGGAGATTGGTGGATACCACCATTATAACAATGATAGCAAGTCCAGTATGGATCCTGGCACTAGCAAACTTTTTTGATTTGTGTTACTAAAGGCAGATTTTTGTTTTAATTAAAAAAACAAACATTTAATACTCACCTGCTCTGTGCAATTGTATTGCACAGAGTGGCCCTATCCTCCTCTTTTCGGATCACCCGCCAGCAATCCTGGCTCCTCCTCTTCTTTGTTTGTCGCCATAGCAAGTAATTTTCTAGGGGACACACACTGCGTACTCGCTCCTGACCTGTGTGTCTTTGCTCCATAGACACACAGCAGGAATTAGTCTGCCCCCCCTCTTCACCGCATTTGATTGACAGCAGCAACAGGCAATGGCTCCTGCTGCTGTTAGAGTCCCTGTGTGACGAGGAAGCGAGGGGAGAAGAGATGCAGCCGTGCAGATCGCTAATATCTTCTCATCTCTCTTCCCCTTCACACAGGGAAAGGGGAGCAGAGGGACACTAAAATGTTTTCACCTTAATGCAAGCAATGCATTAAGGTAAAAAAAGTTTTTAAGTGTAGTAACACTTTAATTTTTTAACTTTGCATATATTATATGATGTTTCTTGCTTTTGTGATTAGACTACTTCTATATGCTATTTTTTATTCAGTATCAATGGTAACTTTAAAGACTATTGAAACTGACCCAATGGTTGGTATTGTGTTGGACCATATACAATATGAACATATAAAATGCTACGAGCATTAGACCATAACCACTATTCAAAAGGCAGTCTTCAGGCCACCTCCTAAGGCTGATTAGTGCTGTGGGTAACTGCAGACCATTGAATTATATTAGTAAGCTGAACTCTGGACACTTACACTCTCCCCCTTGCTCGTCAACACCAGTCTGACTAATCACTAAGTTAATACCAAGAAAACAAACATTCTAAATCCCAATACCCAAATTTATAATTATGTGTCATTCTAGGACCTGAGTTATTTCTCTTATTTCTGCAGTGGAGAAGAGGTTCTCCTCCAGTTGTCCATATGACTGCCTTGATGACGGGACACTTCCTACTAGCTGTACAGGGGCAGGGTCCTTTGAAAAATGCAGCAACTGAAAACACTGGGAGATGACTTGTCTGCTGCAGCACTGGATTCACTAGACGTGGCACCAACAAGGGGTGCGTATGGCAGATTTAATGTTAGAATAGTGAATGAATGGGTAAAAGAAGGGTGGAGGCTAGGGAGGGGGGAGAACTGTGCCCAGGGTTGGGCTTTAAATAGTTTGACTAAACTCCTAACAGGAAAAATGTTGAACTTATCATCAGGATCAGTAATAAAAAAAATGAAAGAATCACTTAAGAGGAAAAATAGCCAAAGAGGAGAGATAGCGCTCAAGGAAAAAAAAACTTGGCAGAGCAGTTATTTCCTGCAGCCATCAATTCTTCACAGTTTTAACTTGATAACATTTCTAGAAGCGTCTTTTGGATGACATTTGTATGCTCAAACAGAAATCTCAGAATGCATGTAAACAAAGAGAAAAAACAGAATAGATAGTCTATTTTATGTAGTATGATAGCTGTATATTCTGGCAATTTTCCATTGATGTGAAAATTACTATCGTGTTCTGAGTGATGTGCATATGCGTCTGCAAAAAATGGGTTTGATCACTGAGGGTATCTTGTTTTACCAAGGCAAAGCATGAGCTCATACTGCGCACCGCACTACGTGCACATTACAGCAACTCGGCTGGGAAGTATTACCACATCCCCTTACATCCCGGACCTCGCTCCGAGTGATTTCCACCTGCTTGGACCCCTAAAAGAGTTCCTCAGAGGCCAGCATTTCAACATTAATGACGAAGTGAAGCAGACTGTCCTAGGATGGTTCGGGCGCTCTGACAAATCTTTTCATGGAGAAGCTTTCCAGGCATTACTTGAACACTGGGATAAGTGTATAAATGTAGCAGGTGAGTATGTCGAAAAATAAATTCAGTTTTCACTCCTTGAAATCTGCTATTTGATTATATAGATTCTAAAGATGGGCTGTATGTTTGAGTCAAACATTACTTTGACTCCAACATCAGCACCTCGTGTGTTCGGCGAACACACAAATGGCAAGGGCGTTCAGTGAGCTGTTCGCCCACTGCGTCCCACAATGCACTGCACCTTGACAGTACATTGTGATTGGCCAAAGCAATGCACGGTGACCACAGGCCAGGTGCAATGCTTTGGCCAATCACAGCGCATGATGATGCCCCCTTGTGACGTCATCACACGATTTAAGAACTGTCATCCCAGCGCAGCTGTCAGGTGGTGAGAGTCGTCCCCATCAACATGGGGACAAGGTGCTTTGGGGGGAGCCCGCTCTGCCCCAAAGCCCCCATATTGAGGGCATGTGGCCTGGTATGGGTCAGGAAGGGGGAGGGGAGCGCTCGCTCGTCCCCTCCTTTCCTGACCTGCCAGGCTGCATGCTCTGATAAGGGTCTGGTGTGGATTTTCACACACCATTTTGTTTTCTAATTTTGTCATGGGGGTTCCCGTTAAATTCCATACTAGACCCCAAGGGCTTGGTATGGATGAGGGAGGGACTCTTTTTACATTCAGCTGTCAGCTGGGAACCCTGCTGACAGCTGAAACAATAAAGAATGTGTTTAGTAACTGTGTGGAATCTTACCACATACTCAGATGCAGTAAGATACCGCTTAGTGAATTGTCCCATCTGTTCAAAGTTTGCAGTCAAACTTTCCTTATGTTCGAAAAGGACTCAAAAGTCCTGTTTTGACTTGAGCCCCCCTCGTATAAAGGTGGAATCCGGTCTGTTGCATTGTGCTTGTTGCTCATCTTCACAACTCTTTATTTCCAGTTATCTTAGTAATTAGAAACACAGGATCAATGAAACCCACAGTATGTTAAATGTCTTCAGTATGTTTAACAGTATGCCTCACTGTATACAGTATTCTTAAGCAAATTTTGTTTTGGTGAATCTGTTGCATAGTTTCTTACCTGGAGCTCCTGCCAATAGCAGCACTTCCCCTTGCAGGCTGACAGTAGTAATCCATTGATAGAAAAACTCAGTGAGGGCTCACAATATATTCGTAAAAGCAGCTAAGCAGAGTAAAGGAAACCATAAACCTTTCAAAAGACATGTATATAGAAAAAGTGCAGTGCTAGAAGTATTCAGACAAATTCATGGTAGCAATGTTCATAAAAGGGTAATAAGTCCACAATATATGAGCTCAAGGTGATATATTGATCCCATGGTCGTGGTTCGAATAAAAATCGGTGAGGGGCAGGGTATGTATGAAATGCGCACTCACCGGAAGTGCAAAGAAAATGCGCAATGTATCAGAAAAATGGAGGTCTTCCAGGGGGTCCTTTTCAGGATGCAACTGTAGCCAGCCTAGGGTTACCCTAGGCTGGCTACAGTTGCATCCTGAAAAGGACCCCCTGGCAGACCTCCATTTTTCTGATACATTGCGCATTTTCTTTGCGCTTCTGGTGAGTGCGCATTTCATACATACCCTGCCCCTCACCGATTTTTATTCGAACCACAACCGTGGGATCAATATATCACCTTGAGCTCATATATTGTGGACTTATTACCCTTTTATGAACATTGCTACCATGAATTTGTCTGAATACTTCTAGCGCTGCACTTTTTCTATATACAAGTAGTAATCCATTGCCTAACACTTGCAAGCAGCATTAACAGCCTGCTGTGTGTACTTTCTATTGCCCATTGGACTGCCTATCTGAAAGACTTGATAGACAGCAGCAGCATTGGCAACCAACCATGTAGGCTAATTGTGAAGCAGTGGCTTAGCATTGTCAGCCTGTACCAGGAAGTGCTGTTACAGGCAGGATCTCCAGGTAAGGAGCTTTGTAGCTAACTGCCGAAAAACTATTAGCTTAAGAAATATGTAAACCCAATATTTCCTATTCCTGATATGTGCCTGCTGTACCATGTACATGTACGAAAAAGTATCCTGTTTTCTTTGTATTGTTTCCTTTGTTTGAAATCCCTGGTGTGCCTGTCAGTACCTCTGCTTTCCAGTCAAAAACTATACTAGGCATGAGAGTACACTGTGGTCACATATCTGGCTGTGCTGTGATCTCAGTGTGCTCTCCTCCAATCATCAGACTTGTCCTGGCATCCCTCTTCCCCACACAGCTATTCACTGGGAAGATCAGTGTCCCGGTGTTTCTCCTCCCCACCTCTCCATACAGCTGAGAACAGAGGGTATGTGATCACGTATTTTAAACTGTATGGACTGTTTTACAAGGTGTGGGTTTACACATACACTATACTGTCAAAAGTATTGGGGCGCCTGCCTTTACACGCACATGAACTTTAATGGCATCCCAGTCTTTGTCCATAGTGTTCAATATTGAGTTGGACCAACCTTTGCAGCTATAATAGCTTCAACTCTTCTGGGAAGGATTTCCACAAGGTTTAGGAGTGTGTCCATGGAAATGTTCGACCTTTCTTCCAGAAGTGCATTTGTGAGGTCAGGCACTGATGTCGCATGAGAAGGCCTAGCTCGCAGTCTCTGCTCTAATTCATCCCAAAGGTGTTCCATAGGGTTGAGGTCAGGACTCTGTGCAGGCCAATCAAGTTCCTCCACCCCAAACTCACTCATCCATGTCTTTATGGACCTTGCTTTGTGCACTGGTGCACAGTCATGTTGGAATAGGAAGGGGCCATGCCCAAACTGTTCCCACAAAGTTAGGAGCATGAAATTGTCCAAAAAGTCTTGGTATGCTGATGCCTCAGAAGTTTCCTTCACTGGAACTAAGGGGTCAAGCCCAACCCCTGAAAAACAACCCCACATCATAATCCCCCCTCCACCAAAATTTACACTTGGCATAATGCAATCAGGCAGGTACCGTTCTCCTGGCAACCGCCAAACCCAGACATATCCATCAGATTGCCAGACAGAGAAGCGTGATTTGTCACTACAGAGAGCACATCTCCACTGCTTTAGAGTCCAGTGGCGGCGTTCCTTACACCACTGCATTTGACATTTTGCATTGAACTTGGTGATGTAAGGATTGGATGCAGCTGCTTGGCCATGGAACCCCATTCCATGAAGTTCTCTATACACTGTTGTGCTAATCTGAAGGCCACACAAAGTTTGGAGGTCTTTAGCGATTGACTCTGCGCTGACCCCACTCTGTCATTTCATGTTGCCTACCATTTCATGGCTGAGTTGCTGTTGTTCCCAGTTGCTTCCACTTTGTTATAATACCACTAACAGTTGAGTGTGGAATATTTAGTAGCAAGTATCGGTAAAGTTGGAAAAAAATCGGCCGATTTTGCTGATCAGCCGATTTTCGCGGCAATGATGGGCAAATTGGCCGATTTTTTACCGATAAAAAAATCTGCGCATGAGCAGTGACCTGCAAGAGGAAGACAAAAAGAAGAAAAAGAAGAAGAGGAAGAGGAAGAAGAAGAGGATGAAGAAGAAGAAGAGGATGATGAAGAAGAAGAAGAAGAGGATGATGATGATGAAGAAGAAGAGGATGATGATGATGATGAAGAAGAGGATGATGATGAAGAAGAAGAAGAGGATGATGATGATGATGATGATGATGATGATGAAGATGATGATGATGAATAAGAAGAAGAAGAAGAGGATGATGATGAAGAAGAAGAAGAGGAGGAGGATGATGATGAAGAAGAAGAAGAAGAAGAGGATGATGATGAAGAAGAAGAGGATGATGAAGAAGAAGAGGATGATGAAGAAGAAGAAGAAGAAGAGGATGATGATGATGAAGAAGAAGAGGATGATGATGAAGAAGAAGAAGATGACGATGAAGAAGAAGGAGAAGAAGAGGATGATGATGAAGAAGAACAGGGTGATGATGAAGAAGAAGAAGAGGATGATGATGATGAAGAAGAAGAGGATGATGATGATGATGAAGAAGAAGAGGATGATGATGATGATGATGAAGAAGAAGAGGATGATGATGATGAAGAAGAAGATGATGACGATGAAGAAGAAGGAGAAGAAGAGGATGATGATGAAGAAGAACAGGATGATGATGAAGAAGAAGAAGATGAGGAGGATGATGAAGAAGAAGATGAGGATGATGATGAAGAAGAAGAAGAAGAAGAAGAGGATGATGAAGAAGAAGAAGGATGAAAAATAGGAGGAATTCCAGTCCGGCAAAAAAGTGTCCCTGCAGAGAGCTCTGCTATTTCTTTGACAGTTCTCTGACAGTTCTTTGACATTTACAGCGGTTGCAACATTGTATCTATTTGTTTCCGAATAAAAACATCTGTATCCTAAATGGATACAAATAGATACAATGTTGCAACCGCTGTAAATTTCAAAGAACTGTCAGAGAACTGTCAAAGAAATAGCAGAGCTCTCTGCAGGGACACTTTTTGCCGGCTGTAGACGGGATGAAAATCGGCCGATTTTTTTTACCATTGCTGGTAACGTTGGCTGCTTGAACGACCGATTTTTCGTTTTTTTAAAAGAAAAATCGGCCGTTTTTCTCCCCGTCTATGGCCTGCATTAGTCTTTGATTTTAGACACCTGTGGCCATGGAGGTGATTGGAACACCTGAATCCAATGATTTGGAGGGGTGTCCCAATACTTTTGGCAATATAGTGTATTTTAAGCAAACTATATTGGGGCATGATGCTAAGCATACTGAAAAATAGATTTTGGGTTTACATACAGCAATCAGCAAAAATGTTAACCTTATTTTAAACATCCATACCATATGCAATAATCAGTTCTGAATACTTTTGACAAATGTCACTATGGCATAGTGGTATACGACCACTGTCGTATCTAGTTCTGAATTAGTATTGCCATGTCTACTGACAAAAAACTCAAATGTGACAAGCAAATAGCACTGAAAAATAGTTTTTCCATAATTCTCTCTAAATTTTTTAAACAAACAGTAAAATTATGTTGAAATTGAGTTATCATAGTCTGTACAATCTCTGTAGTTCAGCATGAGTATTCGGTTTCTCTCTTCAATAAAGCATTCTACTTAATGTCATTATGAGCATTTATAACCCTCATATGTCTTAAGAAGCCCTTGACCTTTTACATACACATAAACTGTAATAAACCAGACTATACTGTATGGAATGCAATTCTTGGAACATGGATGACTTGACCTGCTTTGTTAAGTAGGTTCTCAGAGAACACCCAGCAGTCCATAAAAAGTAGAGATATTTGCCAGAAGAGTCAGCCGTCAGTGTAGAGATTCATCCATGTTGCATTAAGCTTTTGCTACAGTGAGAAATTATAGTTAAATTGATTTTTTTAAGTCACAGATTAGACTGAAAGTTGACATTTGTCATTCTTAGGATGCAAGGTCCCTGATGGTCAGCCAAAATTGGGATTTCAAATCCATACCAAGCCAAGTGTGTTTCTGCAGTATTTCCTATAAAGGAATAAAAGCACAAACTGGTTTTCTCTTTTAAAAAAAAAAAAGAAGCTGTATCTATGAATTCAAAGTACTCATCTTTTTTTAGTGCTCCTATGGTGGGAGCCATTAGATGTTACAAGGTCCTCCATTTTCTACATGCTTAATTCTTGGGTGGGCAGTCTACCAATAGCAGCACAGTTACATTGGAAAATCAAAAAATTTGCATATGTTTGACTTATTATATGCATAAATATGCATATGTATAAATGCCTTTGGTGTTTATACGACCCTCTCTTGTACTACTTGCCCTTATGGAAGTTAATGGGAGTAGTGGTCTTGACTTGACACAAGAGAAATGAAGATAATTACATCATAAAAAAGACTGAACAAAATAAAAGAACTGTAAAATGTTTAGATTCAGTTTTACTGTTTGTTTAGAATCTAAGACCAGCTATATGCCATCCAATGGACTCAGAGGGCTATTGTTAGTCTAACTGTCCATAAAGGAATACCACAATTCAATGTCATAGCTTCAGAGGTATCATTTTTACCTGATCCAAAACATTTGGTGCAGTAAAGAAGAACTTCCTGTTTTTTTTATTGTCTATGTCTACGTAGGAAAAATCCCATCTTTGAAAGTCATCACTAAGCCATTCTCCTCTTTCACCTTTTCTGGTGATAACTGGCAATTTTCATATTTCTCCTCACAATTTGTCCCAGTAAAATTGCCACTGGGACATAAAGAGATCATAAATCTCCCCAACAGAGACAAAGGCAACCAATACAGCAGTAGCAGCAGTGCAAGGGTATGCAAAATTACCAGTCCACCATAGAGTAGTTGGAGTGGTATGGACCTCGAAAACCACAACTCTCAATGCATTGTAACAATATTTCCACCAAAAACTGGGTCCTATAATTTGTCTAATGCTAAAATTTAGAAGCAACCCACAATAGAAATTAGGATTGGACCGACAACCTTACGCAAATGATTACAGAACCAAAATTCCTAGGATGAATTATTTCTGTTGGAAGCCTGGAGACCCCTAAATAGATTGGACTCAACAAATACTCCATCTGTGTTTGGTAAACTCACCTTATGAGTATGTTTAAATGAAAACTGAATAAGAATTTCCCTAAGATTGTGTTTATGTAAAGCCTATTAGAAATTTTTATGGTTGAAATATTTATTCTAATAATTTCCAGTCATTATTTCTAGTCTTTACGACAGTATCCTTCCACTATCCTGCCGTGACTTGGCCACTACTGTGTATAACAACTCACTGTCAGCTGCCTTAGACTCCTTAGCACCCCTAACCACACGCAGCATTAGACCCCAACCACTTCAACCATGGCAGAACGACCACACCAAAAATCTTAAACGCCACAGTCGCGTGCTGGAGCGATTATGACGCAAAACCAGATCCCCTCAAGTGTTCACCCTCTACAAATCCGCCTTCCTCACCTACACCTCCTCCCTCCATGACGCCAAACAAGCCTACTTCATAATCCTCATCAATACCCTCTCCACCTGTCCTCGCCAGCTCTTCTCCACTTTCAACTCCCTACTCTCCCCCCACCTCCACCCAGTACCTCACTCACCGCCCACGAGATTGCCAACCACTTCAAAAACAAGATCAACGCAATCCGTAAGGACATCACCAATGCTCAATCTACCTCCCCACCTAGCCTCCCTCCCACGATAACCCCTCAACTCTCCCCTCCTCTGACCTCGCAACTGCCCTGACCCCCATGACACCTAACATCCCGCACACTAAAACCTCCCCAACTGCAGGACTCCACTCCTTCAGCCTTGCTACCACTGAAGAGGTCACTAAGGTCTTCCCGGAAGCCCGCCTCACCACTTGCCCCCCTGACCCTGTCCCCACACAACTCCTCTGGTCACCCTCCTCCTCCATCCTACGCTCCCTCACCCACATCTTCAATCTCTCCCTCTCTACTGGCGCATTCCTCTGCCCGCTAAAGTACGCGCACGTCACCCCCATACTCAAAAAACCCTCCCTGGACCCCACCGACCTGAGCAACCTTAGACCCATCTCCCTGCTGCCATTTACATCCAAGCTCCTTGAGCGCTTAGTCTACAATCGCCTAAGCTCCCACCTCAATGACAACAACCTCCTCGATCCACTACAGTCTGGCTTCCGTCCCCTACACTCCACCGAAACCGTCCTACTCAAAATCACTAACGACCTGCTAACCGCCAAAGCTAATGGCCACTACTCAGTCCTCCTACTCCTCGACCTCTCCGCGGCCTTCGACACAGTTGACTACCCCCTCCTTCTTAATAAACTATACTCCCGTGGCATTGGAGACTCCGCTCTCTCCTGGCTCTCCTCCTATTTATCCCAACGCTCCTTCAGCATTACCTATAACGCTGCCACCTCCCCCTCTCTGTTGTGGTCCCCCAAGGTTCTGTCCTTGGGCCCCTTCTCTTCTCCATCTACACCTCCTCCCTTGGCCAACTGATACACTTCCACTGCTTCAACTACCACCTCTACACAAACGACACGCAAATCTACCTCTCCACCCCTTGTCTCACCCCTTCAGTCTCCGCCCATATGACCCGCCTACTGAACGACATATCAGACTGGATGTCGCTCCACTTCCTCAAATTAAACCTTTCCAAAACCGAGCTCCTAGTTTTCAACCCCAGCCCGCGCCCCCCCCCCCCACCCTCTCCATCACGACCAACGCCACCATCAGTCCCACCCCGGAAGCCAAAGTCCTAGGCGTCACTCTAGACTCAGATCTATCCTTCCAACCCCATGTTCAATCGCTGGCAAACTCATGCAGGCTCCACTTCCGCAACATCTCCAAGATACATACGTTCCTAACCCCAGACACTACTAAACAACTCATTCACTCCCTTATTATCTCACGACTTGACTACTCCTCACCGGCCTACCTTATCACAGACTATCCCCGCTTCAGTCTATCCTGAACTCAGCGGCCAGACTCATCCACCTTACCAACCGCTCCGCATCTGCCACCCCCCTCTGCCATTCCCTCCATTGGCTTCCAATTGCCCAACGCATTAAATTCAAACTACTAACATTGACGTACAAAGCCATTCATAACACTGCCCCAAACTACCTCACCGACCTGATACCCAAATACCACCCAACCCGTACTCTTCGCTCCTCACAAGACCTCCTACTTTCTAGCTCCCTGGTCTCCTCCTCCCACGTCAGACTGCAGGACTTTCCCCATCCTCTGGAACTCACTACCCCAATCCATCAGACTGTCACCTACTCTCGTCACCTTTAGGCACACCCTGAGAACCCATCTCTTCAGGGAAGCCTACCCCACCCTCACCTAACAGCCGATCTCCTCCACTCCTCCTACCACTCCATCCCCCACAGCCACTTCCTCCTGTACCACTATCCCCTCCCTCCTAGATTGTAAGCTCGAAAAGAGCAGGGCCTTCGAACCCCTCGTATATTGTTTTGTTACTGTATTGTCTCATGTACTGTCCCCCACTATTTTGTACAGCGCTCAGCAAACCATTTGGCGCTATATAAATACTATATAATAATAATTACCCAAATGACCAAATTTATATAAAACAAGTTGCAAATAAAGAAATAGTAACTCTTATGCACCTGGGAATAGTTTTACACTCATGACTCGTGTTGAAACACATATAACAAAAAAGAATAATGAATTGCCATCGTTTACTATCAGAAATACATTTTTGTAAAGCAAATGCCATAGGTAATTCCAGCGTGAATGATAAATTACCTTTTTTTGTTATCTAATGGCAATACAAAAAACAATTAAAAGTGATTCAACTGAAATTAAAAAAATTCAGACTGAGGAATGAAATCATTTTACTCTGTATTACCTTTGAAGTTCATTTATTAATAATTCCTGTTATGTTTTTACTGCTGCTTATGTTCCCATTGGAATGTTTACCCTCTCTGTTTCTCTTGCTGACCATTGTCACTGAGACAAAATGTAATGAGACACTCAAACATTTATATTGTCACTGGATCAGGAGGTAAGGATATATGATCACTTCTTATTATATTTCTGGGTAAAAAAAATTAAGGGAAATCCAGCTAGTAGAACACAGACATCGGGGGATTTCATCTATCCCTACTCTATTTAAAACTAAAATAATGTTTTGTATGATTAAATCATGGCAAAAATAAAGCCAAGCTCCAGGCAGATGTGAAGACCAAATTCTAATCCAGTGATGTATTTGTTAAAATGATTAATAATTCATATGTATAGGTATATTATATAATTATTAATAGTATACATATAATACATTATAATTATTAATATAATGCATATTTCTCATATAGCTAGTGTCCATACCTGTCTTGATTTTAGTCTGTTTAAAAGCATTTGGAAAGAAGCAGGATCAGCACTCTGAGCCTGTTGCTTTGAATAGAGCTTTCAGTCTAACATTGTCAGCATGCTTACAGAAGAGCAGAGAGGAACGATCTAACTAGTCTGCTGCTAGTCCTTCACTGTCCAGTCAAAGACTGCAGTGTGGCCAGTAGTCTGTGTTGTTTTACTGTGGTGTACTCTGCAGCTGGTACTAACATGTGTAATCCTGACAGTCTTCTGATTCAGGAACTCACATCAGACATATAAACACAGAAACCCAAAAGAAAAGAGGTAATGTAACAACCTATGTTCCAGACACAAAAGAATTATAAAAATAATTAATCTATAAGGTGCACAAAATCAATATCTTTGTAGTGATCAATACAAAATTACGTGTAAAAAATTAAATTAACTGTTATTAACCTTTTTTCGCTGCCAGAGCCATTTTTGTATTTTTTGCACGTTTAAAAAAAATAATTTTAGGCCTGAATAGTGCATAAACCCCCAAAACAATATATACTTTCTCAAAACAGACACAGAAACAGAAAGCAGTAGAAATATCGCTCTCATTCAAGTGTGCTCGGCAATATGTAACATGGCAATAAAAGTTTTCATGCATAAGGCGCCTGCGTTCATGTTTATACGTGCATATATATGGTGGCAAGGGGGGCCTTAAAACATTTTTTTTTTGGGGGGGGGGATTTTAAGACTTGGGTGTAACTTCCTTTTTTTACGATTAACAACATTTTTTTAAAATAATTTTTTTATTCATCACATAGAAAACAAGTCCTCTATGTGATGATTTTTTTGGTCACAGATTCTCTTTAATGAAACATCCAGGGTCTAGAGACCCTGGATATTACCCCTGTGCTCCACTGAATGGAAGTCAGTGCAGATGTTTGTTATGAAAAAGTGAATTATATGCTATGTGATTGCTATTTCACCATTTATGTGATGCACATTGTTCATTATAGTATAATACGAGTTTTTTATTTTTTACACACAGAATGTTGTATTGATCGCTACAGAGATATTGGTTTTGCGCACCTTTTAGATTAACTACTCCAATCAGATAACATAGCCAGGTTAGTGACCTTACTTTCCTCAGAAGCATTTAGATAATAAGGCTGTATCAAGAACCCAAGGCTACCTCCTGAACAAACAGTACAATGAAGGAGCATTACTCTACTTGCATGTTCTGTTAGCAAGATCTGATAGATTGACAGCACTGTGCAGTGTGGTCTCGCCTGTATGGCATTCTCCCAGTCTGTACAAAGAATAAAACTGATTAAGGTACTTATACTAGCTATAATAACATAATGGCTGTTCTAAAGAATACATAACTAGCAGAACATTTCTAAATTCATAAACCCCTAGTATTTTATATACACTTGGAGATTTTTATTTAATTTTGTGTATATACAAATAATCTTCACCGTACACAAACGTATTTTGTTGTAAAATACACATTTAGCAGTAATGTAATGAATCTAGCTCTTGATTCATATTACATCATATCATATATCACAATTTTCCTATGTAAACAGCAAAGGCATGCTTGGAACTAGTTCTGCACTCACCCTGCCGTCCTTTCTCATGCTGCGGGGAAAAGCACACACGGCTCAGGTTGCTATTTTCTGTTTTGTTCTGGAACTGGGAACATCTTAGGAACTCCGGCCAGGAAGAATTCACCATGTCTAGCACTGGCCCACAGCCATCTTGTGCCGCCTCACAGAATGATCGGCATGGTAGCAATGGTTGACTGGAAAGAAAAAAACAAAATTATGAACATTGCTATTCAGTCAAAACATATCTAATGTTCTAATTAATAAGTAGCTGGAGCAACTCTTGAAGTGGTTTTAAAGGCTCAAGGTTTTTTTTTACCTTCAAGCATTCTAAGCAAGAAGATAAAAAACCTTCTCTGTGCAGCAAACCCCCTCTCGATCCAGCGATTTGCCCTGGAGTCTCGGCTATCCCTCTCCTCCTTGGCTGAGACAGCAGCGGGCGCCACTGGCTCCCACTGCTGTCAATCACAGCCAGTGAGCCAATGAGAAGAGAGAGGGGGCAGGGCCGAACCAAGGCTCCGTGTGTGAATGGACACACAGAGCAGCGGGTGCCCCCATAGCAAGCTGCTTGCTGTGGGGGCACACAACAGAAGGGAGGGGCCAGGAGTGCCAGCGGGGGAATCGAGTAGAGGAGGATCCGGGCTGTTCAAAACTGCTGTGCAAAACCACTGCACACAACAGGTAAGTATAGACACATTTGTTAATTAAAAAAATAAAGGTAAGCCTTTAGAATCACTTTAAAGGAGAGTTCCAGGTATGTACAGTATATTTTATAAATAGTTACATAGGTCCAGCTTGAACAAATGTAACTATGTAGATACCACATTTGGCCGATGCACCTGGAAGCCAGAAATCACTGATGTAGACACCGCTAATCTAGTGATCTCCACTTGCTTCTGAGTCCCATACTGAGTGGCTGGCCTGCTGCATTGTGAACACAGGAGGTTGCCTCTCACCCTACCTCCCCACCTCGTCCAATCAAAGAATGCTTTGGAGGAGATTTACTAAAACTGGTGCACTCAAAATCTGATACAGCTGTGCATGGTAGCCAATCAGCTTCTAACTTCAGCTTGTTCAATTAAGCATTAATAAAACCTGGTACCTGATTGGTTTATATGCAAAGCTATTCCAGATTTCGCACTCTCCAGTCTTAGTAAATAACCCCTTATGCATTCATTCAGAAAATGCAAAGCACAAAGTGGCCAAACCCATGTGTTCAGAATGCAACATGGCAGTTTCCTGGTGCAGAACCTAGAAGAACCTTCTAGCTGCCATTTTTGCTGGGTAGCTTGGTCTGTTAAAGTGGTTGTAAACCGCAGACATGAAATATGAACAAAGCATATCACTCTATAGTGTGTACTTGTCTCAATCCAGAGCACTGTCCACTGCTTTGTTCCTCTGCTATCAGCAGGAATCACTTCTGATGAGTTTTCCTGATACCAAGAGAAAAATGGTGACAGGAGAAGGCGCAGCCTGTTATTGACCGCCTCAGCTCTGTTCCTGTGTGCTGTGTGGAGGGGGGGGGGTCCTTTCCCACCAATCAACTCTCAGAGCTCTCCTCACTGATGTAACTTCAGCTCCCCACCCCCCTGCTTTTCAGAGCTGTGAGATCCTGTGTAAATTCTGCACTTTGAATGGATGTAGGGGACAGACGGCTGTAGATAGACAGGTACAACTTACATAGAAGGATTTGTTTCATCTCTGTGTATCTGAGGCCAGTCACTTCACTGGGTATGTATAAGAGTTTACAACCACGTAAAGGGCTCGTTCACACCATGGTGCAGAGACATCAGTTTTTCTACATGCATTCTGCAAGGACACAAAGAAATCAATTGTTCTGTATGTGCCCTGCTCACACCACAATACTAGTATCACGTGCAGATTTGTTCTGCACAGGAATATGCAACATGTATAAAACTCATTGAAGCACGCATGAAAACTGATCTAAACTGATGATGACATGCAAGTGAAATCTACACGTCAGTTTCCATCAGTTTTTCTGCACGTATGGTATGAACAAGGCATTAAGGAAGTGGAAAAATAGCAGACATACTGAGAGGATCAACAGATTATAAAACTATGTTACAGAGGGGGACTCCAAAAAACAAAGACTGTTCTGTTAATGCTATTGGCAGACTGCATCTTATATTTCTGTTGCCCACGGTCTAATTTTCTTTTTTTTTTTAAGATTTTGCATAGTTTTGTACAGCAGGGACAGAAAGACAGGTGACAGACTGTTGCAAGAAAGGACAAACTAGTGACAAAGACACAAAAATTGCCAATATTACAAATAAAAATGACAGGGATCAAATGTACTCCATAGGTTGACCAGTATGTGATGTTAAGCATATTGGTAAATGTTGTTGTGCACAAGAATAACATTGTATCCTGGTTTCCCAGGAGGGGGAATTAACATGGGAGACCCAGAATCTGTTGCTAGGGTCCAAAGGGACAAAGTACAAAAAGAAGACCCACTAAGGGAAGATCTCATTGACAGGAGAATAAAGGATCAGGTGGTAAGGCATATAAAGGATACTAGAATAGACACCCACAGTCCCATTTTAAAAAAGGATCTTTACTCAAGCCTACGAAGTAGATTTTCAGTAAAGGCCTATAAGAGGCTACAGCAGGAGTTAGCATTCCCTCCTACATAACATCTGCAATACCTTCCACAAAAGCATGCTGCAGAGGGGCCTAGTTTGGTTTTCAAGACATAGTTTTTCAAGCATTATCTTAGAAAAAGAACTTCTACAAAGTCATCTCACTCAAAATTGATTTCTTGATTGGTTGGTACTTTATTACAAGGAAAACCCTCTAGGCTTTCAGGCACAATGGGACAGAGACATTCTGAATATGAATAAGCAGAATTTGGATGAGGTTTATGCTTCTCGTTATTCCATAGCCATCTCTGCTACAGACAAACTCATCCAATTATAGTATTTTTATAGGGTCATCAGAGTGACGGTTCAAAATGGGGAAAAGGGTCATCATTCCTTTGCCCAAAGTCTGAGGGAGCTGATGAGGATACGAAAAAACTGGAACTGCCTATGGTTAGACCATTTTGATGTCAGATTACAGAATGTATTTTGCAGAACTTTGAAATCCCCAATATTTGTAACCTAAAGTGATTGCTATTCTGAGTATTTGGTGATATGGATTTTGGATGTGCTCAAAAGACCTTTCTAGGATTGCTTTCATTTTATGCTGGGAAGAATATAGTATTACATTGGGTTTCCACAGCACCCTTTGATATTAATTCCTAGAAAAAACTGGTGAACACTGCCCCCTTTCTCTGTAGAATAAGATATGAGACCAGAGGTTGACCTGCTAAATTTAACAAGATTTGGGGGGACGGGGTATCATGTTTCAATAATGTCTCAGCACCCTTCTTGCCCTAATTGGATTGACCACACCATTTATACCATCGATTTTTCTGTCGTATGGGTTCTGTGAGACCATAAAGGCATCCATGTAGAAGTAAGAAGGCTGTTTCTCTCTTTGTCAATCTTTACTGTATACTAAGAACATCTCCACAACTGCACACTATTTTGAGGTTTTTTTGCATAGTTTTGTTTTATGTACACAGTTTGTAATCTCTTTAACTAAATTTTTGAATCCTGCCCTCATATGTCGCTGTTACATACAATATTTATGTGTCACAACCATTCTGAATGATGTGCATAACTGTACCATGTTTTATTAATTAATAAAAATGACTATAAAAAAGTCTGATAAAAGCAACCTCCAAAATTATAAGAATACAAAAGTTACAGCTTGACTCCCAAGGGTCAATGATTGCTCAAATAACATGCAGTGTGTGTGTGTGTGTGTTAGTACTTTGAAGCCGGTACAGATCCACCCTGACTGGTCTGGGGGTGCAGTAAAAAATGTCAGGGGGGGCATACTTTCAACACACGTTTGTTTCATCCTATACAGCTTGCTATTGCTGTTTTTCTGTCTCTCCAGTTGTCCTTGCTGGCACTGGCTGTGTGTGAGTATGAAAGAGATGAAGGGAACCAGTATGCCCTGTTCACTCCACGGGCTTCTGTACCATATGTCACAACCCGGATATAACTGCTGACATTACTTCTGGGTAGTGAATAGGTGGTGCGAGATTAAACGGGAGTGCTAGTTCCCTGCGTTTCTAAGTGCCTGTATAACCCCAGCGTTTCTCAATCTTTTTTCTGTCAAGGCATGCAAGATCACTAGGCACCCCAGTCCTAAACGGTATTTATTGGGCTGAAGGATATTGATACCTGTACAGGATGGCAATGTCACCTTCTTGTTTGCACAACATGGGGGAGTCCTCCTTCACAACAGAGACCTCTCATCACATCAGACTCAGCCACGTTCACATCACAGTCCACCCATTACATTAACATCAGCCCCCTTCACATGAGAGTCTCTCCATCCATTACAACAGAGTTGCCCCATAACATCAGTGTTCCCCCCTTTACACTATATTTCATTACATCAGAGTCCCCCATCAGTGGTCTGGATGGAAGCAGAATTTCCTTATTCTTTGGAATCTCCACCTTGGATCAAATCATCCATTTCCTTGATGAAGATGGGTCTTCTGCACCATGGAAAGGAATGATGCAGTGCACTGGATAGGGGAAGGGCACTGTACAGCCATTCTAACTCAGCATTGTTGAGGCTGCGCTTCCCCTTGGCCCCTCCACTTCCTAATACTAATGTCACCGGTCCTGGGGGGCATAACTAAACTCTAGAGGGGTGCAGCCAACCTCAGCACCCCCTTATATCCAGCCCTGCTTTGAAGGAGGGAAGGAGAAATCCAACCAAACATGGCTTGTGCCTGCCAATCTCTAGTCCCCCCAAAATAGACTACTGGGTGTCTGCCTGCTTACACACAGAAATTAGTCAATTTAAAAGCAGCTTATGCCAAAGAGTAGCCTAATTGTTAGAATGTTCTACTAACAGGCTTTTTGGCTCCTGCTTTCCACATAAATTCAGACACCTATCATCCAACTTACTAAATAATTTTCAGCAATGACAATAACTAATTACACAATTTTAGCACTTTTCAAAAATATTAAAATGTTACTCCAAATACTTAATGACATTTTCCAGATGTGTGTGTCTCCAGCCACCAAACTAGCCTACAAAGCACTACAGCCAAATACAATTACTTTTTAAACTTTGACGCTTTTAAAAGTTTTTGTAGAAAATAATGAATATTCCATGTATGCTAGCTTAAAATTAATTTGTATGTCTTAAAATATTATGAGATGGTAAGAACAGATTTTCATGGTTGCCTGCACCCTGTATAAGCTGTCTTCTTGTTCTGTGGTTTTCCTTTCATGCAGTAAATGAAAACTGAGGTATAATTAAATTGACATGTAAGAAACTTGGGGTTTGAAAAATGCGTATTTTAAAGATTTGCTGGTTTTCTTTTTTTTATTCTTTTTTTTAAAAACACTTTTCAACTTATATGACATACGAGAAAGAACTGACATTTCCACATACTGATTACTGTGCATCCTAACTCTAGTGGACCCTCTTTAGGGACAATAACTACTAGGAAAATCTGGTTGTTTTATTTAGAAAAGATAGAGCAACATTTCTCAGCCCTTTAACCCCCAAAAATAGTTCCACTAAAAATCACAAAGTGAAAAAACACAAACATTAATGAAAAGAATTAAAAACACTCTCATAGCTCACCAACCTTATATTTGTTACATGTTCCCATTCACATAGCACAGCTTAACCACCTGCTGACTGACTGACTGACTGCTCGCAATAAAATCAATCACGTACCTGGACATCAGCAGTGGCTTCCAGATTCAGGGAGCACATGTAACCCCCCGAATCTCCCCCTTCTTCCCCCACCAGCCAACTCCCACAGTGTGTCCAATGACAGCAGGATTTTGTCAGCAAGTTTCAGCCTATGATTCATGACTGAGACCTACTGATCAGCTGTGTCTAATCACAGCTTAGAGCCCTGTGTTGACAAACAACACAGAGCTCTGTACAGAGGGAGAAGGGACAAACAAATATTTAGTAAAAAAGCAGCACATATTACACACATTTTGCATTGTTAGGCACACAGTTAACCCTTTGATTGCCCCTAAATGTTAACCCATTCCCAGCCAGTGTCATTAGTACAGTGACAGTATATAGTATTATCACTGTATTAATGTCACTGGAGATGTCAGTGTCAGTTAGTCTACCTCCCAGCTAGCGTCAGTAAGTGTCAGATTGCACTATCACAATCCCACTATAAGTTGCTGATCACCACCATTACAAGTATTAAAAAAATAAATAAATAGAAAAATCCAGTATACAGTCAGGTCCATAAATATTGGGACATCGACACAATTTTAACATTTTTGGCTCTATACACCACCACAATGGATTTGAAATGAAATGAACAAGATGTGCTTTAACTGCAGACTGTCAGCTTTAATTTGATGGTATTTACATCCAAATCAGGTGAACGGTGTAGGAATTACAACAGTTTGCATATGTGCCTCCCACTTGGTAAGGGACCAAAAGTAATGGGACAATTGGCTTCTCAGCTGTTCTATGGCCAGGTGTGTGTTATTCCCTCATTATCCCAATTACAATGAGCAGATAAAAGGTCCAGAGTTCATTTCAAGTGTGCTTTATGCATTTGGAATCTGTTGCTGTCAACTCTCAAGATGAGATCCAAAGAGCTCTCACTATCAGTGAAGAAAGCCATCATTAGGCTGAAAAAACAAAACAAACCTATCAGAGAGATAGCAAAAACATTAGGTGTGGCCAAAACAACTGTTTGGAACATTCCTAAAAAGAAGGAACGCACCAGTGAGCTCAGCAACACCAAAAGACCCGGAAGACCACAGACAACAACTGTGGTGGATGACCGAAGAATTCTTTCCCTGGTGAAGAAAACACCCTTCACAACAGTTGGCCAGATCAAGAACACTCTCCAGGAGGTAGGTGTATGTGTGTCAAAGTCAACAATCAAGAGAGACTTCACCAGAGTGAATACTGAGGGTTCACCACAAGATGGAAACCATTGGTGAGCCTCAAAAACAGGAAGGTCAGATTAGAGTTTGCCAAATGACATCTAAAAAAGCCTTCACAGTTCTGGAACAACATCCTATGGACAGATGAGACCAAGATCAACTTGTACCAGAGTGATGGGAAGAGAAGAGTATGGAGAAGGAAAGGAACTGCTCCTGATCCTAAGCATACCACCTCATCAGTGAAGCATGGTGGTGGTAGTGTCATGGCGAGGGCATGTATGGCTGCCAATGGAACTGGTTCTCTTGTATTTATTGATGATGTGACTGCTGACAAAAGCAGCAGGATGAATTGTGAAGTGTTTCGGGAATATTATCTGCTCATATTCAGCCAAATGCTTCACAACTCATTGGACGCTGCTTCACAGTGCAGATGGACAATGACCCAAAGCATACTGCAAAAGCAACCAAAGAGTTTTTTAAGGGAAAGAAGTGGAATGTTATGCAATGGCCAAGTCAATCACCTGACCTGAATCCGATCGAGCATGCATTTCACTTGCTGAAGACAAAACTGAAGGGAAAATGCCCCAAGAACAAGCAGGAACTGAAGACAGTTGCAGTAGAGGTCTGGCAGAGCATCACCAGGGATGAAACCCAGTATCTGGCGATGTCTATGCGTTCCTGACCTCAGGCTGTAATTGACTGCAAAGGATTTGCAATCAAGTATTAAAAAGTGAAAGTTTGATTTATGATTATTATTCTGTCCCATTACTTTTGGTCCCTTAACAAGTGGGAGGCACATATGCAAACTGTTGTAATTCCTACACCGTTCACCTGATTTGGATCTAAATACCCTCAAATTAAAGCTGACAGTCTGCAGTTAAAGCACATCTTGTTCGTTTCATTTCAAATCTATTGTGGTGGTGTATAGAGCCAGAAATGTTAGAATTGTGTTGATGTCCCAATATTTATGGACCTGACTATATGTGGGTGTATACAGCAGATAAACTGAGAGGTATAGCATGGAATGATACAACTGAACAAAATACGTGCAATGTCTCTAAAATAGTAATTTCTAAAGAGTAGCTCCGCTTTTGTAGCTAAAAATAATATAGAAAATACAGGTCATACACAAGCCATATTGTAATTGAATTTCCTTTCATTTCTTTTCAATCTGCAGGGCTGTAAAATTCAATGCAATCTGGCATCCTGGAGGCCTTCTGTATACAGTTGGTGCACAGAACATTCCTTAAATATGTCAGTCCCTGCTTCTGTGATTGGCTCACTGATTTTCCTAGAAGTCTGCACTACAATACAAAGCAGATTTTAGGCATCCCCTGAAACAGAAATTTAAGTTTTGGTGAGTTACTCCCTAAGGGCTCATTCACACTAGCAGTTGTGGAAAAACACACTTTAACCAGTGGCTGGGGTGTACACATGGGGTGTACTACTGCCCACCAAATGCAACCAATTCAAGTGAAGAGGGCTGTGCTACAATTTATTTATTACAGGTACTTATATAGCACCATCAATTTACGCAGCACTTTACATATAAATGTATAGATTGTACATTCACATCAGTCCCTGCCCTTGAGGGGTGTACAATCTAAGGTCCCTAACTCACATTCATACACATACTAGGGCCAATTTTATACAAGAGCCAATTAAACTACCAACATGTTAATGGAGAATGGAAGGAAACCAGAGTACCTGGAGGAAACACATGCAAGCATAGGGAGAACATGCAAACTCCAGGCAAGTGGTGCCATGGCTGGGATTCAAACTGACAACCCTAGTACTGTCAGGTGGAAGTGCTAACCATTTAGCCGCAAGTGTACTGTGGTATGTTTCCAATGCTGCTTTATGCATTGATATACCTCCTTAGACCCAGTCTATCCACACAGTATGGTTACCTGATGACGTGCTATCATCTACAGGCAGCTTAACTCTTCAATAAGACATAAGTTGAATGCAACACAATTTTACTTCAGCTAATTGCCATACGGAGGATGTTTTTCCATTTTTTAGAAGTGTAAGAAGACAATGACTTTCCTGAACCCTGCCACTGCGTATAACTAACACTGACTGAGGGAACATGGAAGAAGTGGGGAGGATCTAGATAAAACTAAACTAACTAGCTCTAAATAGGAGGTAAGGACAGAAGAGGATACCAAAATCACATCAGAAAACAGGTTGCACTGGCCCAAAACCGACAATGGATGCTAGCACACTACAAAAAATGTTACCCTCATGCCGTTCAATACAAGAGATAAAAAGTACATAAAAGCAGGGCAGAACACCTTGCAATCACATACAAAGCTCATGCTGCTGCACATTGTAGTGCAAGGATCAAGGGGTAAAGCTGGAAGCAAGGATGCAATACAATTTCTCCTCACCAACTCCCTGAAGAGAGATCTGAACGCTGATTGCTATTCAGAGAGCAATGCTAGCATTAACAAGCCTTAACAGTTCATTAATTCTAAAGGGATGCAGACCCTGCAGCTTTCCTTATTAGAATGGACATTAGAGCATTATAATGAATCTGTCACTCTCATTCATAATGAGTATGCAATCAGTCCGGTGAACCAAAAAGCTATTTCTTCACAGCAACAAAAGGTATGAATCTGCTACAATGTTTGGTAAAATCCCTTCAATGTCCATAGATCACACAGAGAGGATTGTTTTTTCCCAACCAAAGGGGAGCTACTCTTTAATAAGCAGAAAACCTGAATTATTCTCTGTCTATAACAACCATTATGACTTACTATTTAGGACAAAGTTCCCTACATATTGTTATTTTACATGCAAAAGTTACACGTGAAGTTATAAAACCAACATCAAAAGAGCTAAAAATGGAAAGGGAACCACCAAAGAACACAACATTCAAACAACAGTAAGATTACAAAATAGATTATTAATTACAAAGTTATATGAACCAGTACAACTACTATAGCTGCAATCCAATGGGACTACATTGTATCTAATTGTTGACAGCTGCAACTGAAATAAATTGGGTGTTATAAAAGAGCAGCCTGGTTTATGAAAGGGATCCAAGATTCTTTGTGTTATTTGTAACTATTTTAATCAATGTTCTCCACTGAAATAACATAATAACAAATCAACCAACTGATTCTGAAAGATAGAGAAAGCTGGGTATCTTGTTACTCCTTGCGGAATTAGAACAGGGTCCAATAGGAAAGGAATTTCCATTATTCTTTAAAAAAAAAAAACAAATCTGCAGAACACAGCCACTGGCACATGCAGAAATGCATGTGAACATATTTGAAATCTGAAATCTGCTGAAGGTTTAAATTTGATGAGTCCATTTTATGAAATCTGACAGGTGTAAAAAAAAGTAGGAATATATGTTGACTGGGCCTGCTCGGCAAAGCACAGGGGAAGGAAGGACTTCAGGTATGTCTTCTCAGTCTGATCCAGCTGCCATATTATTGTATTTTATTGGAGTTCTTTTTGATCAGGATTGCATGTTATCTGATCAGGAAGCCTAAAGAGCTGATTTTTTTTATACCAGTTTCACTAACAAGCCTGCTGCATCACTCCAACATGACCACTTTCCCTCCTGAGGATTTACCCCCCTCCTGACTAAGCCAATTTTTGCGTTACGGCGCTGCATTACTTTAACTGACAATTGCGCGGTCATGCATCACTGCACCCAAATTAAATTTATGTCCTTTTTTTCCGAAAATGGCGCTTTCTTTCAGTGGTATTTGATTGCCTGTGCATTTTTTTATTTATTGCGCTAAGACCAACAATTTTGAGAAAAAAAACATATATTTGACAATTTGCTATTAAACTACGGTGCTGTGTTACTTTAACTGACAATTGCACGGTCATGCAACGCTGCACCCAAATAAAATTTATGTCCTTTTTTCCCCACAAATTGAGCTTTCTTTTGGTGGTATTTGATCGCCTTTGCGTTTTTTATTTTTTTGTGCTGTAAGCAAAAAAGACAGACAATTTTGAGAAAAAAACAATATTTTGCACTTTTTGCTATTAAACATGTCCAATAAAAAAATGTAAGAAATCAAATTTTGTCATAAAGTTAGGCCAAAATGTATTCTGCTACATGTCTTTGCTAAAAAAAAATCCCAATACGTGTAAATCAATTGGTTTACGTGAAATTTATAGCGTTTACAAATGGTGGTATAATACTGGATTTTTTTTTATGAGTAATTGCGGCGATCAACAACTTACAGTGGGACTGCGGTGGGAATTCTGACACTGGGGATAACTGACTTGGTGTCACTGACATCCCCATTGAAACCAATACAGTGATCAGTGCTAATAAAAAGCACTGACACTGTACTAATGGCACTGGGCAGGAGGGAGTTAACCGCTTCCCATCCGCCCTATAGCAGAAATACTGCTACAGGGTGGCACGGATGCGCAAAATCACGTATATATATATACGTGATTTTGCAGTTCTGGGTAGGGGCCTCACCCGCACCACCATTCGTGGCTTCGGCTGTTAATCACCTGCTCCCGGCTGGTGATTACTCGCCGGCACTCGGCGACCACCGAGTATTACAGACGGGGAGAGAACTGTATGTAAACAATACAATTATCTCCCCTGTCAGCTCCAGCTAGTGTGCTTTCAACTGTAAGGACACTACAAAGCAATGCGCTTACAGTTGCAAGCACACATAGCACATAATGTGAAACAGCACACAGTTAACCCTTTGATCGCCCCACGTTAATACAACAGGCATGTTGAAAACACTGATTATGAGTCATGTGATTTCCCTATTTGTCACCCAGAAAGTGAATTGGAGCATTTGTGAGCTCCAGGGAAGCCTGACAGTCTTCCTCTGATTTTAAAATTCCTCTGTTGGGCTTGGAGTTCAGGCTGCAGAAGAGATTGGGAGGGTCTGCAACCTGGTCACCCCAGCCCAAACTTCACTGCCAGAATACCTGGGAGCTTTATGGGAAAAGGATGTACTCAGAAATTGAAATCTCTGTAGATAGTGAACTGACAGATTCACTTATTAGACTGAAACTTGTTTAGGCTGAGCAGAAGACTGCTATATGGACTCTGATGTTTTTGCTGACTTTGTTTCTTTGTTTTTATTGCTGAAAGTAAGCTGTGTTCACCTAACTCCGTACATGAAGATAAACATGGGAGCAGCAATTCTTCATAGATAGGGAAAGGCAGAGTGCGCAATATATAAGTGAAGTAGGTTGTACATTTATTTAAAAACCAAAAAGACAAATGGCAACTCAAGCAGGTCAGTAAAATTCTGCTTATCATCAGTACTGCAAACGTAGCAGGGGGCATCTGATGTGGTGCAGACTCTGGATTCAGTTCAGGTACAGTCTCTGGATTCAAGCAAGCAGTCCAGAGTCTGCACCATACCACAAGCCCCCAGTTAAGTCTTTAGTATTGATGTTAGCATCATATTAACTGTTTTGAGTTGCAATTTCTCTTTTTGGTTTGTTTTCTTTAAATAAATGTGCAACCTACTACACTTTGATTGCGCACTTCGCCTCTCCCTATCTGCTATTTTAAAGATTTTTTAAGTCTCCCAGAGGTGCTGCATAGAAGTGTTTTTGGAATCAAATACACTACATTCTCTCCATCAATTGGGCATTTATTTTCTACACATAATGTACAGACTTCACAGAGATGTCTATCAAGTCGCACTTGACATTGCACTGCCATCTGACTTTGAAATTGTGTGACTTCACTTGAAGTTGCGTGATTTCAAAGTTGGATCCAGTGTGAACCGGGGCTAAATGTATTTTTATTTAGTGTTATTTGTAAATGCATTATTTTATGCAAAGGCCATAAGTAATACTAAAATAGTTTATAAACTTTAAAAAGAAAGATTAAATAAAATTGCCTAAAATTTCCCTTCAGCATTCAGATTAAATGAAAATAACAGCTGGAACCAGATATATCAACTTATTATTCAACAGAGTTCAGAGCATGTCATGTTATTTTGGGGCATATGAACTTTTGACTTCCCTGTCCAATCTTATAATAAGCCTTTCTCAGGACATAAGCAAATGTTGTTTGTCTTTTCACTTGAATGTAATCACCATGTCAATCAAAAGAATGATTATGAAAGCAATATTATTATTATCATGGTTACAGATTTGAATTAGAATTTGCTTCTCCTGAATTTCACACAGGAATTTGCGTTGGCATACAACAGCTGCTCCCTTCAAAATGGCACAGGCTTGCTCAATGTCCACGCTTCATTTAGGTCACAGCACGTGAGCTGATAATATTTAACAACGTCCACTATTAGACCATGACCTTCATTTCCGCATAACTGGATAGAAAGTTTCATCTGTATGCATCAGAACATTTTTAAGCTTGTTTAACTTAAACAACTATAACATTTATTTCAGAACCTAGGGGGAGGCCAAGTTTATAATTTTACCCTTCCAGCTGAACAAAGCATTTGCCCTACCCAGAAAAATAAATCAGTTGGCAAGAAATTGTTTTAAATAGATTTTTCACACTTTATTCCAGCTGTAGCTTTAACTCATTATGTTTGATCCATTTATCAACAATATTTGGAGAGAGGTCCTCTGTGCTATATGCCCATTTCCTAATATTGTACATGAAACACTAAAGCTTTGTAGCCGCAGACTTTCAACAGCATATAGATATTGGCATTGCGGCAAAAAACATGAATTTTATTATACAAACGTTTAAAAGCACAAAAACACACTGCACTGGCCAAAATATTAGTCCAGTTTATAAAGGAGACAACTTGCAGGTCTCACAAGACTGCTGGTTGACGCTGGACATTACATGTGTGAGTACACTATTGCTATGGGACTGATTACTTTGGGCCCTGCATTTGATTCATGGGATTTTTTGGATCTTGTGAGACCTGCAAGCTGTCTTACTTATAGACTGTACTATCATTTTGAGTTCTGTAGTCTGTTTTTTGGAATCTCTTTTATGAAGTCTGGGTATCCTTTGGCTTTTTTGTCACTCTCCTGTGGCCCCTTTTGGGAAATTTATGGATTTGCATCAATCTTGTTCCAGAAGACAAAAATATATATGTTGTTCCTAAAAGACTGGGTTTGATCCTGCTCAAAACTGGCGGGGTTCTGGTCAAGGGATTTTGATCTGCTCCAGATCTTGTTCAACTTGATAGTCCATAAAGATGCTAAGTTGGCCCTGCTGCACTGTCCTATAACAGGTTTATATGCACACTAGCAGAAGCTGGCTACCTACCTCTTTATTTCAGCCAAACAGACCATAGCCCAGGCCTGGAGGATCCCATGCGTTGACTTCCAGGCAGTGAGGATGTGCATGACCACCTTGATTCTCAATGAGCAAATGTCCAGTATAGTGAAAAATTCACATTTCAAATTCCTTAAGGTATGGGAACCATGAATTTCTTACGAGGTTCCGTCTAAGCTTCTGCATCCAAAATGTCCTTTAAATTTCCTCCTCCCTTTCTCCTCTTGCTATTATTGCTCCTTTGTTTGTTTTTCCTTTTCTGGTCTCTCTCTCTCTCATTCATAGGGCAATGGTCCCTTGGGGCTGGCTCCCTGCGGGAGACCACTCCCAAGGTGATCATACTAAGGCCTTGGGGATATGGCTTCCTGTTATTTTTGTTCTCAGCCGTTACCCCTAAGATTCAATATTTATTGATATCAGCTACTATCATATCAGCCCTTGCTGATTTTTCTCCCTCTGTAATACTAATCATTGATTAGCCCCTGTGTGGGAAATTATGTGCCTGTTCTTGGTCTTGTCATGTAACAATACAAACACTGCAACAGAAGGAACTGGGTTCAGCTATATGGATTCTATTCCCCTGTGCTCCTAAAGAAGATGATCATTCGAAACACGTTGAGCTGCCATGTGGATTGCTTGATAGAAAAGATATGTGAACCCTGTAGTGTACATGATGTCTATATGTGCTTTTAACATTTAGTAAATAAAATTCAAGATTTTTTAAAATTTTTGATGTAGTGCCAATGTCTATATGCCCTTGAAAGTCTGTGGCTACAATGCTTTAGTGTTTTTTATTCCATTTAGCCTTTGGAAAAAACATGTTAGTAATTATAAACCTACATAGTTATCCATAGAAACCAATATTATATGAGCTTTCAACCATTTAAGAAGGAGCAAAAATTTTGCTGTAGGTTACCACTCCACTAAAGTGGACATTGACCCCAAATAAATGGCACTTAACCTGCTACCCACAGGAGCACAATTGGGAAGTGGGGAGAGAAGGATTTATCCGATGACAGGAAATGCATGGACAAGGAACTTCACATGGTGTTGGTTGCACAAGGTGTACCCCAGGTTATCCACGATTCACTATAACACAGCCTGAAAAAGGGTTTGCCTACTTACATACTAGGAAACTTTACTTGGTCACAAAGTTTTTCAGAGTCTTTCATCATGTCACATCAGCAAAAGTATAGCTGGTTGTTAAATAATAAATACAAAGGAGAAAAAACGGTTCCCAAAGCAGTACGCAATTAATTTTTTTTTAGATGCACATATTTGTCCTTGTCTTTTTTACATTTAATATACAAAAACAGGCATAATTTTGCTAGTATGACCTCATGGAGGATTTCAATAGAGGAATATGTATACATTATTGTTTTCAGGCCAGTGTCTGTCTTGTAGAATTGCTATCAGGAAAACAGGTGGGTTAATTACTGATTGAGCTAAGCAGCTAGCTTCCCATGTGCTCTTGTAAACAGATCTGTAAAACATGCACAGTTTGGGAGGCCCAAAGACAAGATTGAGAGTCTACACACATGTGCCAAAATCAATAACCTCTTTGGATTGTATCCATTACGTACCAACTGTTGTTCCAAACTCATTTCCTGCAATTACAGTATGAAGTAGATGATTAATAATAATAATTCTAGTTAAGTGGACCTTTCTCCTCTTCAACTAAAAACTACATCAGCATACAGCTCTGCATGTGGATATGAAAAGATCTTGCATTCACTAGTTCAACAAATATTTTTTGCTTCTATTTACAATTACAGTTTTTCACTTCCTGGTTAAGCGGGGCACTGGTGATGTAACTCACAAATGGGAAGTTCCTGTCACATGTTCCAGGAGGCAGGCCCTTAGTTCCAGGAAGTAAAGGGAGATGGCCTCGGTGAGAAGAATTGGGAGGAAAAGAAAATTAAGGCAGGTAAAGAATAAAATGACTGCAATTATCTGTAAGTATCTGTCTGTCGATTGTCATTATTAAACATTTCTAAAGGTGCCTTTGTTGTCTTTTATAAGGGCAAAGTTCCTCTTTAGACACTTTTATCGTTCTGGGTGGACGTCATATGACATCCTTTCGAAATGAGCCGCGCTTTGGCACAATCTGCCATTGGCTGTGTTCACCGGACACAGACTATGAAAGCTCACTCTACTGGGCCACTGCTGGTACCATGGGATCGCTGTGTGCAACTGTGTTGCTAGCTGTGATTGGTCACAGTGACCACATGGTACACACAGGGCCAATCACAGCCCAGAAAAATTTGATAAAAATGTTGTTACTGTGGAAACACGTATATGATATAAGCAGCTGCCTGCTCACCTGAAGAAAGTTAAACACTAATCATGAAAAAACAGCCCCTAGGAAAGCACCCCAGGGACACAGCAGAATATAGCACCCTACAAGGCTTGTACCAGCTAATTGATCCAACATGTAGACAAAAGAGGGGGAAAAAATTATTAAGAAAAATTCTAATTATTTATTGGAATATCAAAATACAACAATTCACAAAATCATATAAACCCTCCCCTCTAAATGTCAAAACCACATTCCTGCACCATAGAAATAACCATAAAACAAGACAACGTTGTCTACATCATGAGGAGGCTCGTATTGGCCATACGCATGATGTGATTGGCTGACAGTTCGGAACCTCCCAGACCATTCCCACCCACCTTGCAAACCGTGACTTGGAAGCAGACAGCTGATCAACCTTCATGAGCTGTTTAAAATACTGGCAGGAAATGCTGTGAGCTGAAGAATCACACATCTCTGGGCTGCAGTTGAAGCAGGACAAGCACATCATTTTTTGCTCTATACCACTGTGTCCCTGGGGTGTCTTCCTAGGGGCTGTTTTTTCCAATCACAGCCCATCTGTACCATGTGATTAGTTGTGACCAATCACAGCTAATGACAAAAATACATATTGAATGAATCAATTCCATTCAGTAAAAATGGTTGCTTATACCAGTGAAATTCACTGGTATAAGCAATCATAATGTGTAACATTGTATTGCTCTGGTCAGAGTGGGATTTATTTACTAAAGCTGGTTCACTCAGAATCTTGTGAACTTCTGCATAGAAACCAATCAGCTTACAGGTTTTATTGCTAAAGCTTAACCACTTGCCTACCAGACACTTATACCCCCTTATTTACCAGGCCAATTTTCAGCTTTCAGCGCTGCCGCACTTTGATTGACAATTGCGCGGTCATGCAACATTGTACCCATATGAAATTTTGATCATTTTTTCTCACAAATAGAGCTTTCTTTTGGTGGTATTTAATCGCCACTGGGCGCTTTACTTTTTGCGCTATAAATAAATAATTGCAAAGAATTTGAAAAAAAAAAAAAAAGTTTCTTTGTTTCTATTATAAAATTTTTCAGACAGGTAATTTTTCTGCTTCACTGATGTGCGTTGATGAGGCAGCACTGATGGGCACTGATAGGCGGCACTGATGGGCACTGATAGGCGGCACTGATGGGCACTGATAGGCAGTACTAATGAGGTGGCACGGATAGGCGGCACTGATAGACAGCACTAATGAGGTGTCACAGATAGGCGGCACTAATATGCAGCACTGATAGGCAGCACTGATAGGTGACACTGATGATGGGTACTGATAGACGGCACAGACTGGCATCACTGCTGGGCACTGACTGGCGGCACTGACTGGCACAACCGCTGGGCACTGACTGGTGGCACTGACTGGCAGCACTGCTGGGCTGCACTGGTGGGTGGCACTGGTGGGCAGCACTGGTGGGTGGGCACAGGTGGGTGGCACTGGTGGGCACAGGTGGGAGGGCACAGGTGGGTGGCACTGCTGGGCACAGGTAGGTGGCACTTCTGGGCACAGGTGTGTGACACTGCAGAGTGGCACAGGTGGGTGCACTGCTGGGCACAGGTAGGTGCACTGCTGGGCACAGGTGGGTGATCTGCTGGGCACAGGTGTGTGATCTGCTGGGCACAGGTGGGCGGAGCTAGTGGGCACACTGCTGGGCACAGGTGGGCGGAACTTGCGGGTGGCACTGCTGGGCACCGATCATCAGGGCACTGATCATCAGTGCCCTGATGATCGGTGCCGATCCCCGCTCTGACAACTGCTGGTTCTCGGCAGTACTTTCCTCACGATCTGACAGCGTGAGGAAAGTGCAGCCGAGAACCGGCACTTGCATTTCCCTCTGATCAGCGTGTCATTGGACACCGCTGATCACGTGGTAAAAGGCCGCTGTGATTGGCCTTTTACCACATCACGTGATCAGCTGTGTCCGTAGGACACAGCGATCACGGAGATCGCCGGGTGTGCGCCCCCTGGGGCGCGCAGGAGAGCGCGTTCTGGGAGGACGTCATATGACGTCAACTCAGAACTGGCCGGCCGCAGTGCAGCCGTCATTTGGCTATCTGCGGTCGGCAACAAGTTAATTGAACAAGCTGGGATTAGAAGCTGATTGTCTACCATGCACAGGTGCACAATATTTTGAGTGAACCAGCTTTAGTAAATAAACCCCAGTGTGTTAAAAAAAATTAAAAAAAAATTGGGGAAAAAAATAAATAAACATAAAATAAAAATGTAAAAGATTTTTTTTCAACATACTGTCTTCGGTCAGTGTCTGTGATCACTGCTGCGCCAGTTATATGACACTCTACTGCACTGGTGATTGTATGTTAAAAAAAAGTAAAATTGCAACTTCAAAAAGCTAGCTATCCCACTTACTAAATACCTTGGACTGTCTACTTTCCAAAAAGGGGTCATTTGGGGGATATTTGTACTGTCCTCACATTTTTCAGCCTCAAGAAATGAGATAGTACATCAGGATTGATCGATTTTGAGATATATACCATAGATGGTGGACTCTTTCCTACAGACTAAATAATAAACACTGATTTGGGTTATTTTCACCAAAGAAATGTAGCAGAGTACATTTTGGCTTACATTTTTGAAGAAAGATTTTTTATTTGCAACATTTCATAACAAAGAAAAGCATTATTTTTTAAAATGTTCTTTTTTTTTATATAAAAAAAATTAAAAACCCAGTGGTGATTAAATATCACCAGTACAAAGCTCTATTTGTATGAAAAAAAATAGATATAAATTTAATATGGGTACAGTGTTGCATGACTGCGCAATTGTCATTCAAAGTGTGACAGGGCAGGAAGGGGGGTGAAAATGGCCAGTATTGAAGTGGTTAAGGTGAACCTGTCAAGGCTGTAGGCATCTGTTAAGGTTCCCATTTAGATCTGACGGCTGCCACAACACACCTTACACAGCGGTCTATGAAGTCTTTAGCGCCCAATAAGATCCTTGAATGTGCCATATGTTAGTATATCTAAGAACATTATAATCTCTCACATGACTCCATATGTTTTAAATTAATGCACTGCATGATTCTCTGAACATAAACTGTTAAAGTGTTTAGGTAGTAAAAAAAAAATGAAATATAAATATAAGACATATGAAAGACATATTAAAAACTGTAAATATGTAAAAGTTAAAATGTTGGTACACACAACAAAGGATGGTACAAACCTTTTTGATTATTGAATAGCTATTTTTATTTTTGATATCTTATTTTTATTTGTTTTGTGTTTGCAGTTGTGTTATATAATCCTATTCATTGTTGTATACAGAATAAGGGCTTACAGAGGCATTGAAGGAGCACACAAGCCTACTAGGCATCTAGATGCATTTCCTGGCTTATAGGTTTTCCTACAAAGAGTGAACTTGCAGTATCTACAGACTGCAGGGGGATGAACTGACATAATGAGATTGATTTACAAAAGAATAGGAATTGTTCACTGTGCAAAATGAATATCCACTAAACTTAGTAAATGCGATGAATCTGTGTCACTTCAATCAACCAACCAACCAAGCAGAAACCCTGTTATTTTGACTCCCTTTGCATATGATAACCCAAGAGAGACTTATTTACTATCATTCACTTTGCAAAGTGAATGCACTATATGCTTTTCATTCTTTTTCAATATTTTTATTAGAAAGAGTTTTTGAACAATATAACAGGCTCATGATATGCCCAGGCAGGGGCAGAGCTGAGCAAAAACATACAAAAGCAGATACAGAAGTGTGTATTAACCAGTCAGCACAATGCCAAACAGCACCAAAGGGGAATGGCAGAAAAATAAAACCAAGCAATATCAATAGCGTTCCGCCATCCTTTCTAAGGCAAAAACCAATACCGAGAAGTATCAACTCGGAAAAAATAAAAGAGAGATATAAAATGGAAGAAAAGAAAGAGAGTCATAGGAAATTGAAGAGAAACAAAGAAGGGAGAAAAAATAAAAAGAATTAAAATAAATAAATAAATCACGGATCCAGGACCAGCATGGGCAATGACTACAGGAGGCCATAACTAGTGGGAGGTAAGGATGGAAAGGAATCATTTATCCAAGGTTCCCAAACCTTAAGGAATCTCAGATGGGAATCCTGGAGAATGCTGGACATCGTTTCATGCACTGTATGCTTTTCAAACAGAATATTAGTTTTGCTAAGTGAAGAGCCTCTACTCTATTATTAAATCAATCCCAAATTTGATACATTTACAATTTAAAAGGATACAATCGCTGTCCAACATTTACCAGTAGTGCTGGAACGTTTACCTGAAAGTCTTTTTTGATGTTTCTTTAACACATTTACTTTCCTGCTCTGCATTTTCATGATAATATTTCATACAGACATTTGTTGGACCTACTTTTAGTACCTTCATGTTATACAATGTTGTTAGTTTGCCTGCTCAAAGACTGACCAGTACAGGAAAACAACAACTAGACTATGTAATGTTTCCAATTTCAACAGCTTACAGATAGCCTTGATAGGTGGATAGGCTTGAGCTATAATACAACAACACTAAGTATGTAATAAAGTGCAGCACTGATAAGCAATGTTAAATCTAAATATCTAAATATGTAGCAAGCAAATATGGCTGTCAATAGATATAGAAATAATCAAAGTGCATTAGTGTTGTCAACTCATTCCTTTAAAATGAAAGGCATAGGAATTATGCAGAGTACTTAGCCGACTAAGATGTTAATTATATTCCCTTATTAACCACCTTCCGCCCGCCCTATAGTACAATGACAGGCGCAAGGTGGTTCTCTCGTTCTGATAGCACGTCATATGACGTCCTACCATTCTCACCGCGTATGCGCGGCGATAGCCGGTGCGCTGTGTCCCTCGGAAAGAGCCGAAGATGTGATCGGCTCGGTCATGTGATCAGCTGTGTCCAATCACAGCTGATCACATGTAAACACGGAAATGCCAGTTATCGGCATTTCTCTCCTCTCAAGCTGTCACGCTGACAGCTCGAGAGGAGAGGAGAGCCGGTAATCGGCTTTCCGCAGAGGGGACATGTACACTGATCATCAGGGCACTGATGATCAGTGTGCCCTGATGATCAGTGTGGCCCCAGAAGTGCCATCTGTAAGTGCTCATCAGTGCCACGTGCCAGTGCCCATCAATGCCACGTGCCAGTGCCCATCAGTGCCACATCAATGCCACATAGTGCATACAAGTGCACATCAATGCCACATATCAGTGCCCATCTGAGCTGCCTTTCAATGTCACCCATAAGTGCCAGTCAGTGCCACCTATCAATGCCAATCAGTGCCACCTATCAGTGCCAGTCAGTGTCGCCTATCAGTGCGCATCAGTGCCAGTAAGTGCCGCCTATCAGTGCCAGTCAGTGCCGCCTAACAGTGCCAGTCAGTGTCGCCTATCAGTGCCAGTCAGTGCCGCCTATCAGTGCCAGTCGGTGATGCCTATCCGTGCCACCTATCAGTGCCATATATCAGTGCCATGTATCAGTGCTGCCTTTCAGTGCCCATCAGTGATGCCTGTCAATGCCCATCAATGCAACCTACCAGTGCCTCCTCATTAGTGCCCATCAGTGCCACCTATCAGTGCCCATCAGTGCAGCCTATCAGTGCCCATTACTGCAGCCTCATTAGCGCACATCAGTGTAGGAGAAAAATCACTTATTTACAAAATTGTATAACAAAAACTAAGAAAAAACTTTTTTTTTCAAAATGTTCAGTTGTTTTTGGTTTGTTTAAGAAAAATAAAAATCCCAGAGGTGATTAAATACCACCAAAAGAAAGCTCTATCTGTCTCAAAAAAATTATACAAATTTCATATAAGTACAGTGTTGCATGACCGCGCAATTGTCATTCAAAGTGTGACAGCGCCGAAAGCTGGAAATTGGCCTGGGCAGGAAGGGGGTATAAGTGCCGTGTAGGCTAGTGGTTAAATTATCTGCACTTGTTTAGCAATATAGCCTGTAAAATTCCTATGTGTTCACTTTTAGACCTTGTCAACACAAGCTTCAGCTTGTATAAGAGCAGTGTGAATAGTGAGCATGTACAAAGCATTTGCTCTGTTGAAGCCTTTAGGCCTCATTTACACTTCTGCTTGGGAAAGGGGGGGAGGTGTTGGTAAAATATGAGACTGACCCACGTTTTTACTGGCCCTCCTCCCTCTTATGCTGCAAAGGAAGTAGAGGGGGAGTAGATATGCTTTGCATTGCAGTGTGGTAAAAATGATCCCTGCTGTCATGTTCAGAGGGCAAAAATGCCTACTAAATGTGACAAATTCAATTGAATGGGGCACCTCAAAGCCACCCCGCAAATGTGTGCAATGGACACAGTTGTGGTGTGCTAGTACAGGGTTTAGGGGTTGAAACTGGGGGTGAGGAGGCCATATAATACCTCCTCACCCCCTGTCAAATGCTTTCTGAAGAGAGTTCCGAACGCTAATCGCACTTCAGAGAGCAATGTTAATGTGCGCTAGCCCTTAAAACACTTCATAAATGTTAAACACAGACTTTGGTAGGAGTGCTGACTGCTAGCAGGCTTCAGCAGGTCTTCAAACCCTAGGTAGAGTTGGTGCTAAACTAAGCCATCTAAAAACTTGTCCTAGATCTGTGTTAACATTCCAAACTGGAACTGAAATCTTCTTCAACCAGTCTTGCACCTTAAGCATGCTACATATGCCCTGAATGTTCACCAAAGTAGAATGACCTGTCCCTCCCCTCCAATGCCACTCTCCTCACTGATTTTACCAGTAATTCAAATGTCAAAATGTCAGTTGGGGTTTGCTGTGTAAATAGATCAGCTAGTTTAAACTACTGCTGTCAAAAACAGACCTTCTGATCAGTGTGTGTTCACAATATTAAGTAATGTGATTAAGAGATACAAAGTAACATTATTGTGGGGGGGGGTTGTTTCAAATGACAATATATTCAATGACAAGCTTCCTAAACATAGTTTGTGCTCACGGTATGGTCACCTACTGATTTGTCAGAAGCCACAGACAGCTTAAGTCTTCAATAAGACACAAACATTTCAGCAGGGCACATTACAGTAGTAGAGTAGTGTCCTTCACATGAAGAGTGGTGCAGGGAAGCTGTTGTGAGTTCTAATCTGGCGTACTGTTCCCTGCCAGCCCTCCTCTCTAGTCCACCCCATATGATGGAACATACAAAGACCTGGGATGGGCAGGGGGAGGACTGGCGGGGAGCAGTGGAGATGCTTGATGTTGCCTCCATGAGCCGCTCTGCATGCGGTGGAGGAGCATTTCCTAGCATGGGCTAAGTGGAGATGCAATCTACCCATTACTTGTCTGCAATTGACAGGTACATCGCTGCAGAACCCGTGGGGATTTCTCACAGAGCCCCAGTTGTGAAACCTGGTATACAATATAGTGTTTTCTTTCAATCTTGAAGTTATATATTGTAAGTTCTATATTATTTAATATAAGTATCGAATGTTGCATACCATTGTTTATAAAAACACATTCACACATTATGAATTTTTGCATTTTTTGTATCTACTTTGAAATGTTGCCCTGTTTGCAAGGATTATTGTTCAAATTCCTACTTTACAGTTTTGCTTTATGAAAAAAAGATGAAAAATCAGAGAGAAACAGATTTTTTCGGCCAGAATCTGTTGGTTTGCATATATACAGCGTAATCTTATACATATGTGCCATCAATCCACTCCAACGATCAAAGATATAACCTTTTTACTTAATTATACTAGGATGGTAGATAGATATCGTTATGCAATACATGTGTGTACTACTCAAAATACACAATTTTGCTGATCTCCTATTACAGAAACTGTGCTGTTGATTAACATGGTGTAGTAGTCGGGATAGGCAGCACCATATACAATGTGAGAGTGCTGGACATTTGGAAAATGGGCAAAACTATTTGGGTATGTTTAGCTATTTCAGTCGCTAAAATGCCCCTTTTGCTTATTATTTGCCTTATACAATTTCCAAAACATATATTATAATTATATGATTTAAAGTGTATCTAAACCCAAGAACAAACATTTAGGGCCACATCACATCTTAGAGGTGAGGAGTTTTGCACTAATACAGCTACAGTTGTGTTCAAAATAATAGCAGTCAGCCATCACTAACCTGATCAATCACTGTTTTTGGTAGAAATGATATTTCTACATGGCAAATAATTTACTAGCAGGTGTAGTAGAGTAATAGAAATCCAACAGACCCAACAGTCATGACATGCATGCTGCTGATTCTGTGTAATTGAATCACGAATTGAAAGGGGCATATTCAAAATAATAGCAGTGTGGAGTTCTATTAGTGAGGTCATTCATTCTTTGAAAAACAGGTGGCAATTATTGCCCTTATTTAAGGAAGGAAGGCAGAAAATGTTGTACATGCTGGTTACAGTGCATTTCTCTCTGAAATTCTGAGGAAAATGGGTCGTTCCAGACATTGTTCAAAAGAACAGCGTACCTTGATAAAAAAGTTGATTGGAGAGGGGAAAACATATCAAGAAGTGCAGAAAATGATTGGCTGCTCAGCTAAAATGATCGCAAATGCTTTAAAATGGCAACCAAAACCTGAAAGACGTGGAAGAAAGTGAAAAACTACCATTCGAATGGATAGAAGAATAGCCAAAATGGCAAGGACTCAGCCAACAATCAGCTCCAGGAAGATCAAAGAAGGTCTAAAGTTACCTGTGAGTACTGTTACAATTAGAAGACGCCTATGTGAAGCCAAGCTATCTGCAAGAAGCCCCTGCAAAGTCCCACTGTTGAAAAAAAGACATGTGCTGAAGAGGTTACAATTTGCCAAAGAGCACATTGACTGGCCTAAAGAGAAATGGCGCAACATTTTGTGGACTGATGAAAGTAAGATTGTTCTTTTTGGGTCTAGTGGCCAGAGACAGTTTGTCAGACGACCCCCAAACACTGAATTCAAGCCACAGTACACTGTGAAGACAGTGAAGCATGGTTCTGCAAGCATCATGATATGGGAATGTTTCTCATTCTACGGTGTTGGGCCTATTTATCGCATACCAGGGATCATGGATCAGTTTGAATACATTAGAATACTTGAAGAGGTCATGCTGCCTTATGCTGAAGAGGAAATGCCCTTGAAATGGGTGTTCCAACAAGACAACGACCCCAAACACACCAGTAAACGTGCAACATCTTGGTTCCAGACCAACAAGATTGATGTTATGGAGTGGCCAGCCCAATCCCCGGATCTTAATCCAATAGAAAATTTGTGGGGTGACATCAAAAATGCAGTTTCGGAGGCAAAAGCAAGAAATAGAGAAGAACTGTGGAATGTAGTCCAATCATCCTGGGCTGGAATACCTGTTCACAGGTGCCAGAAGTTGGTTGACTCCATGCAACACAGATGTACAGCAGTTCTCAGAAACAGTGCTTATACAACTGAATATTAATTGATTCAAAGGAAAGCAAAATCTTCAAACATTTTTCAGTTTATATAGTGAATGTTTGAGTTTGTAAAGAAGAATACAAACATTCTATTTTTTTGAACAGTCTAATATTCACTTTTCTTCAATTTTTTTTAGAGGAACAACACAAATTTGATCTATTTTTCTTCATGTTTTGATTTGGAATAGAATGTGTAGTGTTCCCAATGCATTTGTGTGTATGGAAATAAAAGCTATTAGAAGGATTTTGAGCTTTATTCACTTTTTTCAACACACTGCTATTATTTTGAACACAACTGTATGTTAATGTGCATGTTAAGGCAGCCAATTCAAGTGCGTGGGCTGGTAATGTGTGTCCAAGAAAATGGACGTTAACCATTTTGGAAACCGCAACACACCACTATGCATGATAGTGTGTTACCATGCCCTGTTGTGAGCTGCAATGTGTATTGGAGCTGTATTGCATTGGGGTGTTATTGAGAAATTAGTGGCACCACAATGCACTATACAAGTAAAATGCTTTTTTTAAAGGCTTTTTTCTTTTATTTTCGCCCGGTAATCATGTCAGTAATTCACTTCCTGTCCAAGGGGACAACACTTACTCTGGTACTTGGGCTGCTTAATACTAAATGTGTGTTACAGAACACCCCTCATTACATGCGGGGGCATTTGTTAGATCATAGAGGAGAATTGAGTGGTGGTAATGTCAGTGCTTGTAAATCATAGAAAACAGTGTAGCGCTCTTAAAGAACTGTGTCTGATACACAATAATAATTCCTAAAAATAAATAAATCAATATGAAATAATATAATATACAATAGTGACAAAAAATAAGTGCCAAACTAAGATTCCAAAAAGAAATCTATCACCCATTTAAGAAATACGTGTACCGACATATAAATAATATGCGACTACTATTTCACACAAACATATGGATAGTGTACACACATCTACTAAAATTAAGCCAAAAAATTCAAACTTAATCCAATGAGGGAACTCTTAGCAGTGCTCACACAGTGCCAAAAAAATGAAAATTTATAAATGTGTCCTCCTTGATGAAAGACAATCTTAAACAATGTCCTTTTGTGGAAATGAATAAAATCATGCAGTGTGCAACAGTGATAATTAAATAAATCCGTGACTGTGCCAAACTCTTCTCCTGTTAACGGCTAGATTGCCTCCTCACCTCCTCCTAATGACCCCAAAGGGGCCAACAGGCTTGCAGGATCACCCTGGATCCTTGATTTATAATGGCCAGCAGCTTCCTTCCTTCCCTGGATCTCCTTTGTGGGGCTCCTAGTGCCCCTGATCAGTCAAGGTGGTTCTGAAGGATAATAGCTCACCAATCCAGTGAGCCAAGAAAAACCTCTAAGTGTAGTACTTTAGTAAACTTTGTTTATTCAAAGAATAAAGAGTATCACTCACATTACAAGCAGTCCTCCCTCCTCACTGATGTGTGGGTATACTGCATGTGAATGGGACTTCCTGGGTGTAGCAAAATGGCGTCGCACGCCGGAATTGCGTCACCACGCACCGGAACTACGGACTCGCGAACCTACGCGTTACGTCACCGTCTGCTCGTGACTTCCTCGGGGTCATTTTGCTAGACCCAGGAAGTCCCATTCACATGCAGTATACCCACACATCAGTGAGGAGGAAGGACTGCTTGTAATGTGAGTGATACTCTTTACTCTTTGAATAAACAAAGTTTACTAAAGTACTACACTTAGAGGTTTTTCTTGGCTCACTGGATTGGTGAGCTATTATCCTTCAGAACCACCTTGACTGATCAGGGGCACTAGGAGCCCCACAAAGGAGATCCAGGGAAGGAAGGAAGCTGCTGGCCATTATAAATCAAGGATCCAGGGTGATCCTGCAAGCCTGTTGGCCCCTTTGGGGTCATTAGGAAGAGGTGAGGAGGCAATCTAGCCGTTAACAGGAGAAGAGTTTGGCACAGTCACGGATTTATTTAATTATCACTGTTGCACACTGCATGATTTTATTCATTTCCACAAAAGGACATTGTTTAAGATTGTCTTTCATCAAGGAGGACACATTTATAAATTTTCATTTTTTTGGCACTGTGTGAGCACTGCTAAGAGTTCCCTCATTGGATTAAGTTTGGATTTTTTGGCTTAATTTTAGTAGATGTGTGTACACTATCCATATGTTTGTGTGAAATAGTAGTCGCATATTATTTATATGTCGGTACATGTATTTCTTAAATGGGTGATAGATTTCTTTTTGGAATCTTAGTTTGGCACTTATTTTTTGTCACTATTGTATATTATATTATTTTATATTGATTTATTTATTTTTAGGAATTATTATTGTGTATCAGACACAGTTCTTTAAGAGCGCTACACTGTTTTCTATGATTTATTGACACTGTTTTGGTATCAGTTCTTGAGTGTTGGCAGCTGTAGAATAGGTTCTGTACTTCCATCTCATAGCGCAGGAGGATTTCTGACTATTAATGACAGTGCTTGAAATTTCAGTACAGCAGAGCCACGGAAAGTTAGGAGCTCACCAAATTTCTGGCATGATAAACATGTATTTTTCAAACTTATTAAACAGTTAATAAAATACTTTTAGTTGTATATTTAACAGACCAAAAGAGAACAGTTAAGGGAACTTCAATGTTTGGGTTTATATACACTTTAAGTACTTGTAAGCTGCACTTTCCTAACTGCAGACTATAAAACACTTTAGTTTCAATAATTGTTATTATTTTAGTAGAAAAGAACGAGTTACAAACATTCTTTGATGACAATGATGACAAGGGCACCAGGAATAGTCAAATAAGTAGAAATATACAGATAACATCACACTAAACCATAGAACAAAACTCTTCACATGCATCAAGTAAGTGAAGCCTCTTGTCTCTATACATATACAGCCCAAAGGAAGGGGGCTTGATTCAAGCTATGTCCGGCTTCAGAAAGAAATAGTCCTTAACTGACTTACTTCAACATGTATTAGCAAATCAATATAACCATATTGGGAACTACAGTATGTCCCAGTGTACAAACCTCAGTTGGGGAGGTAGTTGGTGGAAAAAAGGGAAAGTAAAAAAAAAAGAAAGAAAGAAATAGAGAAAATAGATAGAGATGATACAGAGAGTGGCTCCCCCAGTGCTGGACCCCAGTACCTAGCCACCTTTCCCCCATGAATCTGTAGGTTGCAGATATTGCAGCCAGGGGTTCCAGATCTTATTGATTTGGTTTGCTTATTGTGAAGGATGATAGCCAATTTCTTATGAAGCATATTCCAAGAAAGCTTATTCTTGGTGGTGTTTATTTGGACAACTGGGGATTCCCATACCTTAGCAAATTATATTTTTGCCACCAAAAACATAAAAAATATTAAGGTCTTGGTATGTTTAGGGATATGCAGTTTGTTCAGGAGCACCATTTTTGCGTTTTTAGATATTTTAACTGTTGTTACAGAGTAAATGAGGGTACATACAGATCCAGAACGATGAAACTTTGAGGCAGGTCCACAATATATGAAACATGATGTCTTCCTGGCTGCATCCAAGGACGAAGAAAGTTTTGTGATAGATCTTGGCGAATCTGGAAGGGACTAAATATCATTGAGAAAGGACCTTATAGTTTGTCTCGACTAAGGTAAGGTTAAGGTATTTTTCTGAATTTTTTTCCATCCACTTAGTCCAATCCTCTTCAGATATTTCTACACCCAATACCAAATTAAAAAAGAAAAAAGCGCCACTTACAAAAAACACCAAAGTGTCAGCAGCATATCCCACCCAAAATAAATTTTGGCAACAATAATCCAAATTAAAAGGTATGCGCTAATAACAAATTTATACAAAAGTGTATGTCATCATTAGAGATGAGCGAATCGAACTAGGCGAACCGGAATTCGAGTCGAATTTCAGGAAATATTCGATTCGTGTCGAAACCGAAATTTTGCCTACTTCGGGTGCGCGAATCGAACATTTCCCGATCAGCCGGCAAAAGTGTCCCTGCAGTGAGCTCCGCTATTTCTGACAGTTCTCTGACAGAAGGAACACATGTTTAGCGGTTGAAACATTGTATCTATTAGTTTACATTTAGGATACAGATGTTTCAACCACTGTACATGTGAAGAAGTTGTGAGAGAACTGTCAGAAATAGAGGAACTCTGCACATACACTTTTTGCCGGCTTGGAATTATTCTTCTTTTCATCCTACTTCTTCTTCTTCTTCATCCTCAGAAGAAGAGGATGAGGATGAGGATGAAGAAGAAGAAGAAGAAGAAGAAGAAGAAGAAGAAGTAGGATGAAAAGAAGAATAATTCCAAGCCGGCAAAAAGTGTATGTGCAGAGTTCCTCTATTTCTGACAGTTCTCTCACAGCTTCTTCACATGTACAGCGGTTGAAACATCTGTATCCTAAATGGAAACTAATAGATACAATTTGTATCTATTAGTTTCCATTTAGGATACAGATATTTCAACCGCTGTACATGTGAAGAAGCTGTGAGAGAACTGTCAGAAATAGAGGAACTCTGCACATACACTTTTTGCCGGCTTGGAATTATTCTTCTTTTCATTCTTCTTCTTCTTCCTCATCCTCATCCTCATCCTCATCCTCTTCTTCTGAGGATGAGGATGAAGAAGAAGAAGAAGAAGAAGTAGGATGAAAAGAAGAATAATTCCAAGCCGGCAAAAAGTGTATGTGCAGAGTTCCTCTATTCTGCAGATACACTTAGAGGAGCTCTGCAGATACACTTAGAGGAGCTCTGCACATACACTTTTTGCCGGCTTGGAATTAATCTTATTTTCATCCTACTTCTTCTTCTTCTTCTTCTTCTTCTTCATCCTCATCCTCAGAAGAAGAAGAGGATGAGGATGAGGATGAAGAAGAAGAAGAAGAAGTAGGATGAAAATAAGAATAATTCCAAACCGGAAAAAAGTGTATGTGCAGAGCTCCTCTAAGTGTATCTGCAGAGCTCCTCTAAGTGTATCTGCAGAATAGAGGAACTCTGCACATACACTTTTTGCCGGAAACCGCTGTATGGAGTGAATGTCCCAGAACTGTCAGAAATAGACTATTTATGACAGTTCTGGGACATTCACTGCATACAGCTGTTTTAACCGCTGTATGGAGGGAATGTCATGGAACTGTCAGAAATAGACTATTAATGACAGTTCTGGGACTGTCCTTCAATGCAGCGGTTGAAACATTGTATGTATTTGTTTCCATAAATGGATCCATTTATGGAAACAAATACATACAATGTTTCAACCGCTGCATGGAAGGACAGTCCCAGAACTGTCATTAATAGTCTATTTCTGACAGTTCCATGACATTCCCTCCATACAGCGGTTAAAACAGCTGTATGGAGTGAATGTCCCAGATCTATCAGAAATAGACTATTTATGACAGTTCTGGGACATTCACTGCATACAGCTGTTTTAACCGCTGTATGGAGGGAATGTCATGGAACTGTCAGAAATAGACTATTAATGACAGTTCTGGGACTGTCCTTCCATGCAGCGGTTGAAACATTGTATGTATTTGTTTCCATAAATGGATCCATTTATGGAAACAAATACATACAATGTTTCAACCGCTGTATGGAAGGACAGTCCCACAACTGTCATTAATAGTCTATTTCTGACAGTTCCATGACATTCCCTCCATACAGCGGTTAAAACAGCTGTATGGAGTGAATGTCCCAGATCTATCAGAAATAGACTATTTATGACAGTTCTGGGACATTCACTGCATACAGCTGTTTTAACCGCTGTATGGAGGGAATGTCATGGAACTGTCAGAAATAGACTATTAATGACAGTTCTGGGACTGTCCTTCAATGCAGCGGTTGAAACATTGTATGTATTTGTTTCCATAAATGGATCCATTTATGGAAACAAATACATACAATGTTTCAACCGCTGCATGGAAGGACAGTCCCAGAACTGTCATTAATAGTCTATTTCTGACAGTTCCATGACATTCCCTCCATACAGCGGTTAAAACAGCTGTATGGAGTGAATGTCCCAGATCTATCAGAAATAGACTATTTATGACAGTTCTGGGACATTCACTGCATACAGCTGTTTTAACCGCTGTATGGAGGGAATGTCATGGAACTGTCAGAAATAGACTATTAATGACAGTTCTGGGACTGTCCTTCCATGCAGCGGTTGAAACATTGTATGTATTTGTTTCCATAAATGGATCCATTTATGGAAACAAATACATACAATGTTTCAACCGCTGCATGGAAGGACAGTCCCAGAACTGTCATTAATAGTCTATTTCTGACAGTTCCATGACATTCCCTCCATACAGCGGTTGAAACCGCTGTATGGAGTGAATGTCCCAGAACTGTCAGAAATAGACAGAAACTGTCACAGAACTGTCCTTCTTCTCATCCTTCTCCTTCTTCTCATCCTTCTTCTCATCCTTCTTCTCATCCTTCTCCTTCTTCTCATCCTTCTCCTTCTTCTCATCCTTCTCCTTCTGCTCATCCTTCTTCTCATCCTTCTCCTTCTTCTCATCCTTCTCCTTCTCCTTCTTCTCATCCTTCTCCTTCTCCTTCTTCTCATCCTTCTCCTTCTCATCCTTCTCCTTCTCCTTCTCAACCTTCTCCTTCTTCTCATCCTTCTCCTTCTTCTCATCCTTCTCCTTCTCCTTCTTCTCATCCTTCTCCTTCTCCTTCTCATCCTTCTCCTTCTTCTCATCCTTCTCCTTCTCCTCATCCTTTTTCTTCTCATCCTTCTCCTTCTCCTTCTTCTCATCCTTCTCCTTCTTCTCATCCTTCTCCTTCTTCTCATCCTTCTCCTTCTTCTCATCCTTCTCCTTCTTCTCCTTCTTCTCATCATTCTCCTTCTTCTCATCCTTCTCCTTCTTCTCATCCTTCTCATCCTTCTTCTCATCCTTCTTCTTCTCATCCTTCTCCTTCTTCTCATCCTTCTCCTTCTCCTTCTTCTCATCCTTCTCCTTCTTCTCATCCTTCTCCTTCTTCTCATCCTTCTCCTTCTCATCCTTCTCCTTCTCCTTCTTCTCTTCCTTCTCCTTCTTCTCATCCTTCTCCTTCTTCTCATCCTTCTTCTTCTCATCCTTCTCCTCCTTCTTCTCATCCTTCTTCTCATCCTTCTTCTTCTCATCCTTCTCCTTCTTCTCATCCTTCTCCTTCTCCTTCTTCTCATCCTTCTCCTTCTTCTCATCCTTCTCCTTCTTCTCATCCTTCTCCTTCTTCTCATCCTTCTCCTTCTTCTCATCCTTCTCCTTCTCCTTCTTCTCTTCCTTCTCCTTCTTATCATCCTTCTCCTTCTTCTCATCATTCTCCTTCTTCTCATCCTTCTCCTTCTTCTCATCCTTCTTCTTCTCATCCTTTTCCTTCTTCTCATCCTTCTTCTTCTCATCCTTCTTCTTCTCATCCTTCTCCTTCTCATCCTTCTCTTTCTTCTCATCCTTCTCCTTCTCCTTCTTCTCATCCTTCTCCTTCTTCTCATCCTTCTCCTTCTCCTTCTTCTCATCCTTCTCCTTATTCTCAGCCTTCTTCTTCTCATCCTTCTCCTTCTCATCCTTCTCCTTCTCATCCTTCTCCTTCTTCTCATCCTTCTCCTTCTTCTCATCCTTCTCCTTCTCCTTCTTCTCATCCTTCTCCTTCTCCTTCTTCTCATCCTTCTCCTTCTCCTTCTTCTCATCCTTCTCCTTCTTCTCATCCTTCTCCTTCTTCTCATCCTTCTCCTTCTCCTTCTTCTCATCCTTCTCCTTCTCCTCATCCTTTTTCTTCTCATCCTTCTCCTTCTCCTTCTTCTCATCCTTCTCCTTCTTCTCATCCTTCTCCTTCTTCTCATCCTTCTCCTTCTTCTCATCCTTCTCCTTCTTCTCATCCTTCTCCTTCTCCTTCTTCTCTTCCTTCTCCTTCTTATCATCCTTCTCCTTCTTCTCATCATTCTCCTTCTTCTCATCCTTCTTCTTCTTCTCATCCTTCTTCTTCTCATCCTTTTCCTTCTTCTCATCCTTCTTCTTCTCATCCTTCTTCTTCTCATCCTTCTCCTTCTCATCCTTCTCTTTCTTCTCATCCTTCTCCTTCTCCTTCTTCTCATCCTTCTCCTTCTTCTCATCCTTCTCCTTCTTCTCATCCTTCTCCTTATTCTCAGCCTTCTTCTTCTCATCCTTCTCCTTCTCATCCTTCTCCTTCTCATCCTTCTCCTTCTTCTCATCCTTCTCCTTCTTCTCATCCTTCTCCTTCTCCTTCTTCTCATCCTTCTCCTTCTCCTTCTTCTCATCCTTCTCCTTCTCCTTCTTCTCATCCTTCTCCTTCTTCTCATCCTTCTCCTTCTTCTCATCCTTCTCCTTCTCCTTCTTCTCATCCTTCTCCTTCTCCTCATCCTTTTTCTTCTCATCCTTCTCCTTCTCCTTCTTCTCATCCTTCTCCTTCTTCTCATCCTTCTCCTTCTTCTCATCCTTCTCCTTCTTCTCATCCTTCTCCTTCTTCTCCTTCTTCTCATCATTCTCCTTCTTCTCATCCTTCTCCTTCTTCTCATCCTTCTCATCCTTCTTCTCATCCTTCTTCTTCTCATCCTTCTCCTTCTTCTCATCCTTCTCCTTCTCCTTCTTCTCATCCTTCTCCTTCTTCTCATCCTTCTCCTTCTCATCCTTCTCCTTCTCCTTCTTCTCTTCCTTCTCCTTCTTCTCATCCTTCTCCTTCTTCTCATCCTTCTTCTTCTCATCCTTCTCCTCCTTCTTCTCATCCTTCTTCTCATCCTTCTTCTTCTCATCCTTCTCCTTCTTCTCATCCTTCTCCTTCTCCTTCTTCTCATCCTTCTCCTTCTTCTCATCCTTCTCCTTCTTCTCATCCTTCTCCTTCTTCTCATCCTTCTCCTTCTTCTCATCCTTCTCCTTCTCCTTCTTCTCTTCCTTGTCCTTCTTATCATCCTTCTCCTTCTTCTCATCATTCTCCTTCTTCTCATCCTTCTCCTTCTTCTCATCCTTCTTCTTCTCATCCTTTTCCTTCTTCTCATCCTTCTTCTTCTCATCCTTCTTCTTCTCATCCTTCTCCTTCTCATCCTTCTCTTTCTTCTCATCCTTCTCCTTCTCCTTCTTCTCATCCTTCTCCTTCTTCTCATCCTTCTCCTTCTCCTTCTTCTCATCCTTCTCCTTATTCTCAGCCTTCTTCTTATCATCCTTCTCCTTCTTCTCATCATTCTCCTTCTTCTCATCCTTCTCCTTCTTCTCATCCTTCTCCTTCTTCTCATCCTTCTCCTTCTCCTTCTTCTCATCCTTCTCCTTCTCCTTCTTCTCATCCTTCTCCTTCTCCTTCTTCTCATCCTTCTCCTTCTTCTCATCCTTCTCCTTCTTCTCACCCTTCTCCTTCTCCTTCTTCTCATCCTTCTCCTTCTCCTTCTTCTCATCCTTCTCCTTCTCCTTCTCCTTCCTCATCTCCAAGGGCATTTAAATTAAAGGTACAGTGTTCTGCACTAATTTAAAGGCTCTCTGAAGCCTAGAAACCCTTTAAATAAGTCATCTTCGTAGCGGAGAAATTCGCATCGAATCGAATTTCACACTGGAATTCGCCGAATCAGCCGAATCGAATTTTTCATTTCTTCGCTCATCTCTAGTCATCATCCAAAAAACATTAGTGTTTTAAATAAATTATAGTGTCCAAACAAATATATAGTCACTGAAGATATATAGAACAAACAAGTCACTGAAGATATATATATTTGTTTGGACACAATAATTTATTTAAAACACTAATATTTTTTGGATGATGACATACACTTTTGTATAAATTTGTTATTAGCGCATACCTTTTAATTTGGATTATTTCTACACCCAAGTCTGCTTTATAAACACTGTTTTAAAATACTATCTAGTCACTTTGTTGCATTTACTGTGACAATTATTGATCTAAAACAGACATATGCCTTGTTTATTTTTCTGCAGAGAGGAAAGGCTTCCATTACACAGAGATTTGGTTCTACATCTGATCTGGATGGTTACAAGTCCTACAAAAGCTGTGGTCCTTTGCCAGTTTATAACATACTACATTAGATACAGAGTATAAACAAGACAGAAGATATGTAATAATAAAATTATATACACTTTTTTCTGTCCCAGGAGAGAGGGATGGTCATGCTTAACTACTGGACTTTGTTAAGTACTGTATGTGTTTTTATGCTGTAATACCAACATATCGAGGATAGTAAGACTGAGTTGTACAGAAAATAACAGCTGTTCAGAAGCAAATTCCCAAATGGTTAATTTAATGGTGAAAGAAATGTAAGAGAAAACTGTTCTAATTTTAATCATCAACTGTGATGCTAATTTTGCTGTCACAAGTATTAAAACTGACACAACAATTGGTTGCAAGTTCACAAAACCCAAGAAGTAAATCCTCTAACCTATTACAAAATTAGAAAAAACTATTATAAAATAATTATTATTGAGTGACATGGAATATATAAAATGAGATAATTGCAACTGCTGTTGCTGCAATGCATAATAATTCTTCTGCATTAAGGTTAAATAAATAATACTAAATTTTCTACATGGACATTCCAATTTTGTGAAATAGAATGTTGTTGATGTCTGTGTGTCCTCATTCCCCTCTCCTGGTCCTAAATATTACTGAGTGCTTTATCTCTAAGCAACCGCAATGGTATTTTGCTTGCTGGTGGTATAAGAATAAAGAAGACCCCAAAGAGGGATGGGAACTGATTTTCAGTTGGGTATGTTTGAAGTTATGTGTATGTGTATCTTCGGGAGCTGTTGCATTTTGTGGATGGACTTACAAAAGGCTGCCTAGGACAATTGTTATGAATAAAAGATATAGAAAGCCTTCCAAATCATCAGAGGATGGATTCTAATATCATAGCTAGTGAGAAAGCTTCATTACTCTGCCCCAAAAAAGTATCTGTACTATAACAAAATCCTAGGTGGAAATGCTACACTCAAATTTCTGCATTTTAAAGGACAGTGTCTGCAGTGAACGCCAGGTTACCAAGCTGGGCATGGAGAAGTTGCCTGTGTTGGCCATTTTTAGCTGGATTGGACAACAAACCCATGTCTGTGGCAGCAGAGGCATGGAAAACAATCATTATAAAACTTATCATAATCCAGCTTCCAAAAATGTTATACAATATATAAACTGAAGCTCATGGAACTCATTGTCACACATTTGTCATGGACAATTTCACACATTTGTGTGACTGTGCTCTAGGGAGCCTGGCAGCACTGTACAGATTTTTCAATTCTTACATTTGAGGTCACAGACCCATTGTCAGGTTACTGATGAGATCAAGCAGAAAAAGATATTTGAATAAACACTTTTGGGACATTTTTTACAGAGTTTGTATTGGGTGCACTGGAGACAAATAGTTTGAATCATATCAATTGTGATATATATTGCACTGATTAAATATATGTGTATATAGGTGCTAAGCCTGTTAAGGGTAAATTTGAAGGACCACCAACCAGAATGTATGATGTTATGCGTATATAAAGGTTTACATGTCCTCATTTTGTTACCACAGCTGATGAAGGCCTGAAGGTCATGCTACCTGTATTATGGTATGTAAAAACCCCTATGAACAGACCTAGGAGCACTGGCATAACAATAGCCGTAATAGTCCATGTGGCTGCTATGGGGCTTGGGGTGCATGTGAGTATAACATCAATTCAGTGCTGTATCTTTAGAGGTTGGAGATGTAGCAGTTGAGGCTGGTACTCACAAAACAGTGATGTCTCCAGCAGGGGCGGACTGACAAGTCATGGGGCCCCCGGGCAACAGGGGGTCATGGGGCCCCTGTGTCCTTGCCCATACCCAAAAAAGCCTATGAAAAAGCCAATGAAAGGTACCAGGGGCATCTCATGGGGCCCCCTACTGACCCTGGGCCCTCGGGCAGTGCCCGAGTGCTCGAATGGTCAGTCCGCCCCTGGTCTCCAGTGATGTCAGATGTAGGAGTCTTCAGGCTTTCTCTGCAATAGACAGCATTTGTTTGGATGTCTTAGCAGTGTAGATTTATTGCCTTCACAAATTTTTATGCAGGCCGCTGAAATGTATCCTGTATGCCTAATTCAGTCTTCCTATTGTCTAGTATACGTGATGAGAAAATCGGGTGAAAAATACTGCTTATAGACTGATCATTAGTAAGCAGCTTTCAACAGCCGATCACAACAGTTCATGGGAAATTATCCATAGGGACAAGCACAAAATGTGTTCTTGTGTGATAACAGGCCAAACGATTTTCATTTAATCAATACACTATTCGTCCATTAAAAATCATGTGACCAAGACCGCACACGCTTGGAAATGAAAGAATACATTACAATACAATACATCACTTCTGAAGTTGTATTCTGTTTTACGAGATTTTTTTGTAACTTTAGTAATCTCATTTTTTGAGATTAGCATGTAAAAAAAAAAATAAAAACAGAACCCAGGACCCTGCATTCACTATATCTGGTCTCCCAGAGTACACAGAACATGGAAATGCAATTATTTTAGTAAATATAAACTGCTAAATACCTTTTCTCATCAGCAGTATACAACAGTCTGGTGACTTCTGGTGTCCAGCAGAGCACTGGTTAAAGTTTATAGTTTTCATTCTCCCCAGTGAGAATGCAGGACCTCTGACCCTCTGTCTGGACAGCAGTATATGGCCCTGTGCTGATCACGTGCACCCTCCAGAGAAAAAAAAAACTCTCTAGCAATACACACCAAACTGAGCATGTGCAGAGTGACTCCAAACCTGTGTTTTATCAGACAAAGGAAGAAGGGGAGGATCAGAGAAGAGAGGATCAAACATCCTTTTTACACAATGCGGAGGATTAACCCCTTAGGTTCCACAGTGAATATAACAAGCATGCTTTACTGCATATACAGACTGATTTTATTGTTGTGGGCTTAGCAACACTTTAAGAGTGTATCCTCAGCTAAAAGCTGATAAGACTGATGAGATTTGTAATTCTGCAAAAAAAAAAAAAGCCAAGATGTTTGTATTAAGGTTATTGTGATTGTGCCCAGATAAATGAACAATTGTTTTTATAGTATAATGTATTATGATGTTTAGTAGCTACTACAAATCTTTGTGTTTTTTAACTGACTATTTTACCACCTCTTTCGGTGTTTGTTGTGGTGGTGGACTAGATATGAAGGCTTAGAGATAACATTAAAGCACTGAGATCTGAGAATCTGAAAAAGACTGATCAACTATTGAGGACAGAATAGTTAGCTGGAAAATTAAGGTTAAAGTGCTACTAAACCCACAACAGTAAAATCAGTCTGTATATGCAGTAAAGCATGCTTGATAGATTCCCTGTGGAACCTAAGGGGTTAATCCTCCGCATTGTGTAAAAAGGATGTTTGATCCTCTCTTCTCTGATCCTCCCCTTCTTCCTTTGTCTGATAAAACACAGGTTTGGAGTCACTCTGCACATGCTCAGTTTGGTGTGTATTGTTAGAGAGGGTTTTTTTTTTCTTGGGAGAGTGCATGTGATCAGCACTGTCCAGACAGAGGTCAGGGGTTCTGCATCCTCCAACAACAAAATTAAAACTCCTCCTACAAGCTTTAACCAGTGCTCGGCTGGACACTGATAGAAGTCACAAGATTGCTCTAACTGCTGAAGAGAAAAGGTATTTAGCAGTTTATATTTACTAACATATTTGCACTTCCATGTTCTGTGTACTGTGGGAGACCAGATATAGTGAATGCAGGGTCTTGGGTTTAGTAACACTAAAAGTCGATTCTCTGTGCTGCTGCCCATCTCTTCTATCCACTACACAGGACGGGTCCATCAACATTTTGCTATGGGGCTCCATGAACTGTAGTTACGCCCCTGCTTAGAAATTGCACATCTAAGGAGCTTGTTAGTTGACTGTTCCCCCAAGAACAGATGTCATCACTGTGGTATGTTTGCATTTCCCTACTACTTTCCTTCTCCTTTCAATTAAAACATGCATGTTTGAGTCCAAAACAGTAGTGAGAATAAATGGAGGATGCTTAGATCAATGCCACACGCTGCCCCTTTATGGCCACCTGAGAACCCTACAGTTTCATATATCAACCTTAAAGTGGAGCTTCAGTCTCCTGTGAAAAAATTAAAAGTTAGCAGCCACAAAAACTGTAGCTGCTGTCTTGTAAAAAAACAGCCACTTACCTGTCCCTTAATCCATCGGTGTGTTCACCCCAGTTGGGTTCACCAGCCATTCTCTGTCCACGGCGCATCTTAACTGCGGGCACCCAGCTGTGAGAGCTTGTGGCTTCACAACCGGAGGCCCACTGCGCATGTGCTAGCAGTGCTGATCACTGTGAACGGTGTCACAGTCTTCTGGGAGAACTTCTGCTTCCGATCGCCTAGGTGGACAGAACGGAAGTGGGAGCGGGTACCTGCAAAATCAGGTTCCCGTTCCACAACGGTGCCAATTCTTAACAGGGAGTGGGTAACGGGTACTTAAAGCTGAACTTTCCTTTTGGGTGAGGGCTTTTGGGGGCGCTTTAATATAAGTTGCAAGTATACTCAAGTGTCAAAAGACAACAGTTTTTCTGTTATCAAGACATTTTTAGAACCTCTGACCTCCATGTCTTTATTCTGCTTTGCCTATGTTCTGTTTGTTCTGGTGCCCTTGAATGATGTAAGACCATCATGGCTAGTATCCTGCAAGAGATGTTTTTAGTTTTAATCTGCAAGATGGATGGTAAACTCCTATTTGACTTTTAAATAATGTGCTGTATATGCTTCGACACACACATTTTCAGCAAGAATAAGATTACCTCATCTTACCATAAATGGACAGACTGGGTAAACGCTCTCTTATGAAACCTTAAGATATCTGAGCAAGAATTGCTAACTATTCTTCTGTTCTATCATGTCTGCCAATACTAATAATAATAATAACATGCACATAAAGCGTGAGCCGCTAAGAATATCTGAAAAAGTGAAAAACTGAAAAGTGTTTTTAGGAATTTTTTTAGAAAATCAGCACAAAAGGCAATTCGCTTTATACTTACAAAAATATTACATAAATCAAAATGCAGGTTATTGATTCAATTCTGGTTTTCCAAAAAAAGAAAAACAAATATAAATGAAATACAGTTCAGGGCCAGAACGCACTGTGGAGGAAAACATCCAGATGAAATCTTCATATTTTAGAATTGGGGAATCTTCATGGAAAGATTTAGAAATTAAATACCTTACAAAATCACAAAATAGAGATTCCCAAGTAAGAAGACCAGACACATGTCCCATCACATTAAATAAGGCCCTTCCTGCGTTAGTAGCATAGATATAAGAGATATGGGATTTTTGTGTAAATTTGAAACTGTTGTCAATAGGACAGATGACAGAATCATCATTGCAGTGAATCTATACTTCATTTTAAGAAGTAAAACACCTACTTCAGATTAAAGACCAATATGCCTGCTATTAATTCTTTTGGGCAGAAAAGCTTCCTCAGTTTCTCTCCAATTTATTTTCAGATTGTTACTGGGGACTGACTTTCTCTAACTTCATCATTAAGATCCACCAGCCACCATTCTCTGTCCAGTAAGTCAGTGCAGACCAGGTCCAGGAAAAGAGATGGGCACCATAAAAGGCTTTTATGATTATCAAGGCAATAGCAGATATTTTGTGATTTCTGCCCATAGGCAGCCTTAAAAAGCTAATTATATAATTACAATTAATTTTTAGTATTTTTGTGCAGGCCGAAGACTTTTGCTTTGCACATAACATCAGTTCCAGCTTTCCCTACTTATTACCTTTACTTAGTTTTTCTTCCCCTTCTACTTTTTTTGCTGATGTTTACATTTTTGTTTATATCATTTGTTTGCTAAATTACATCCATTGTTTAATAATAACTGAAGTGCAGCTCTACGTATGATTTACATATAAATGCAAAACACATATAGGAATATAAAAAGTCCAATCCACAAGGCTTGAAATATAGGGAATGAGCCCCTCTCCCCTGGATCCACAACATTTCTATGGATATCTCAAAAAACAGCCAAGAGGAAAGAGAGGAAGAATCTTTCACCACCACCAAACACACTGCCTCTTACTGGATAGGTTTGACCCCCAATTACGGATGGGTCAGATTGCGCTGTATAAAACCCAAAAAGCAAGCCATGGATATGGGTGCTCTTTGATTTCAAATCTTCACACCAAACAAAGCTCAAGGAAAAACCTAAAAAAGAATTCTCCTTATAGAGACAATCCAGTTCAAAAGATGAAAGGAATTCTCATAGTGTAGTATTTTATATCAAATTTATTGCCTCAAACATAGTAAAAAACGTACATAATCATGAAAAAAAGACAACATGTCACCAAGTCTTGGATGGAAAAGTTTCTAACCAGCAAGATGGCTGCCACGTTCCAGTGCGCAATGACGTCACACGCTCAGGCTCCTCCTTACGTGTTTTGTCATCAATGACATCGTCAGGGTCGAGAGTGCATGTGATCAGCACAGGGCCAATCAGCACTGTCCAGACAGAGGTCAGGGGTTCTGCATCCCCTTAAAGCCGAATGAAAATTCCTCCTACAAGCTTTAACATGTGCTTGGCTGGACACTGATACAAGTCACAAGACTGCTCTAACTGTTGATGAGAAAAGGTATTTAGCAGTTTATATTTACTAAAATAATTGCATTTCTACATTCTATGTACTGTGGGAGACCAGATATAGTGAATGCAGGGTCATGGGTTTAGTAACACTTTAAAGTGGAACTGTAGTCAGAAAACTTCAGGCTGCCCCTTTTGCAGGTAAAGCTATGTAAAAAAATAAAAAGAAATGTCTATACTGTTTAAAAACTAGTGATACACTGTTTCACCCTGCTCTGCACATGCTCAGTTGCTCTCCATTTTTAAGCATTTTTAGGCACTGCTGAATTTGTTGAGGCCGATCTGCTGACATCCCTCCTATCCTTTACAGCAAAAGAAGCTGCTTCTATTTGATCTGTAACTGCCATGGTGCTGCACATGTGATCAATTATGACACCAGCCATTTGATGACAGTTTGGTTGAGGACACAAGCAAATCACAAGCGAATCCAGGAATCCAAGCACTAGCAATCCAGGAATGTAACTGTGTTTTGAAACCATTAAATTGATGGGTTTAATTCTGCTTTATGATTTAATGATGTTCAAGGGCTCTGGGCTACTTCAGCAAAATGGCAGCCTCCAGCAAGAAGAAACAGGACCAATGCTGGAGACAAATTACAGCACACACTAATTTTGGTAGCAAAATTATAAATGTGGAATGTATGTTCCTTGCTAAAGAACATTATTTTTATCAAGTTGTTATGGGTAAAGTTCCACTTTAATAAATCTACTCACTGACTGGGGATGAGGGATGCATAGGAGACCTGTGACTCAGCATTATCCCAAAGCATGTTCCTGTTCATCTGATATCAACTATTCTGAAATGGAGACATCACACAACCTCCTCAGTGGGACCCCTTCCCACTATCGGGCCCCATAACAACTGGGTTGACTACAGTAACACCATGGTATAGCCTAAGCCTGTATTATGCAACTGCGCATCCAATGTTATCAGATTTCTCTGCTCACAGTCATCTCCCAATATGCTGCTTGTTAAGTACTGCACAGATGTACAAAGCAAAAAACAGGTCCATTGACATAATAACCAACCATCATGTTAACAATCACAAGAGCAGAGTAGAGGTTGGCCACACAACAGTATTTCTAGGTGTTTACATTAGGAATAGAAGTTGGTTTCAGGGAACAATTCCGTACAGATAACAAGCAGTCACATCTGTGCACCATTCTACATATTGGGAAGCTCTGGTGGAGTGGAGGCATGTAGTCTGAACAGATGTTAAATCATTCCTTAGGCAGGCAGACATAGACGTTTCTCAAGTAGCAGGCTATACAAGTGTACTGAATTACCATGGAGACTGAATAAATACAGCAAATGAATGACTTGGGAATAAATTACATAAACAGGTAGTGTTAAACATCCAAATGTTTATTTTGCTTTCTACACTTGGGATCTGGGTATCTCTGGAATTTCTAATTCCTCTTTTGCAGATGATGTATAATAATGTTAATAATCTGGATGCCAATGAAACAGATTTTAGGAGTATGAGGGCATAGAAAACATGACTTGATATTTCCTTGGATGTTAAAGGGTCAGCCCAAAGTGTATGGACTGTATCACATGCTAGCTTAGACTCTTTCTGCTCAATTTATCAGAGTGAGATTAATGACAGGTGAATGAAGCTGGAGACTCAGCATTAGAGATCTCACTTCAAGAGTCCTTCAGAGATATAGGTAGCCTCCAAATGATTCAAACCACTGAACTGCTATAACAGGTCCTCTTTATACTGCAAAGTGATTACCAGTACCTATGACGCCGCTTGAAGCAGGAGAGGAGCATCTTCCCTGGATCCACGGGAGAGCGGGGTGCTGGCATATCCATGCACTGATCCAGAAAGTAAACCATACATGTGTAAAGGGATTGCCACTCTACCCAACCAGCCATGTATTCAAGAGTTAAGGGGCAGCCTCTACCTACATGTCTCCATGTGGTTTAGCTGAGACATGTAGGCTGAGGCTGCTACTTATCTATTGACCACATGGGCTGGTTGGGTGGCATGGCAATCCCCTTACATATGTATGGTTCACTTTATAGTCTATCTCCTCTGCTACTATACCTTTCCTTGCTCCCCTAGTGCCCTGCTCACCCACCAAAGCCCTGAGTAGAAAACGCTGTGTAATCTAAGAGCTTAAACAGGAATGAGGACCCCCCACTTCATGTAACAGTAACCATGCACCATAACGTAGGTTGGTCAAAAGGTCGAAGGATAGGGGAGCGTTGGAAAGGTATTAGTTGTAGAGAACATGGGCTATAAAAATAATCTTTTTCCTTTCCCTGAATTGGCAAGTTGATAGGTATAATTTAAAGATGAACCCCAGGCACAAACATTTCTATTTGAAATATTCCTCATTAGCCACAAGTGATATAAATTTGCTATGTGAGCACTAAATGCCTCTGCACACCTAGACAATGCCTTGTAAAAGTAGCAGTGACATCACAGCAGCATGCTGTACATAGCTTGTGCAGAGAGCAGAGCTGTGGGAGGGGCCCTACAGGTCCCACCCATTACAGACTACCTACAGAAAACTACAGGAAGGGTGGATACAGGACCAGTCACCCTGCACAAGGATAGAGAGCAGAAATTACTAGTCTTTAATACAGGAAGTACTTGCACAGGGGAAATGTTTCAAACTGGATTACTGCACAGATCTAGAGGAAATGCACAAAGGACACCAAAATTCAAATACCTGTTAACTTACTATAAAAAAATACACATGCCTCTTGTATTTAACCTCTTCCATACAGGGCACTTTTACCCCCTTCCTGCCAAGGCCAATTTTCAGGTTTCAGCGCTCTCACACTTTGAATGACAATTGCGCGGTCATACAACATTGTACCCAAACTAAAATTTTATCATTTTCTTCACACAACTAGAGCTTTCTTTTGGTGGTATTTAATCACTGCTGGGGTTTTATTTTTTGCTAAATTAAAAAAACACCAAAAATTTGGAAAAAAAACATGTTTTTCTTTGTTTCTGTTATAGACGTTTGCAAATAAATAATGGTTCTTCATAAATTTAGGCCAAGATGTATTCTACTACATGTCTTTGGTGAAAATAACCCAAATTAGGATGTATTTTTTAGTTTGTAGGAAAGTTATAGAGTTCACAAACTATGGTATATATCTGAATATTGATCAATCCTGAAGTACTGACAGCCAATCTAATTTCTTGAGGTCCAAGAATGTCAGAACAGTACAGATATCCTCCAAATGACCCCTTTTTGCAGAGTATACAGTCCGACGTACTTCATAAGAAGCATGGCGAGTTTTTTGAAGTTGTATTTTTTTTGTCATAATTTTTCGGAAAATTAAAAAATGAAAATAAATTATTTTCGCTATTTTTTTTTTACATACTGTCACCAGTGCAGTACAGCATCATCATATAACTGACATGGCGGTGATCAGGGACACTGACTGGTGACAGTAGGAAAAAAAATTATAATTTTTTTTTATTTTTTTTATTATTTTTAATTTTTTATTACATTTTTTTTCTTTTTTTTAAGATTTTTTTTTCATATTTCACTATGACCAAAGTAGTACAATGTTACCATAGTAACATTGTACTACTTTGGGGAAGTGATCAGTATTTTTTTTTTCTACACAATTTGCTGATAGCAAAGAATTACTTTGCTATAAGCAAGCATTTACCTGAATGACATCGATTCATTCAGGCTTTTGTTTTTTTTTGGTTTTTTTTTTTTTGTGCTTAGCTGTGATTTGGCCACGGCTAATAACATAGCACAGCTGGGCTGTGATTGCCCCAGCTTGTGCATGTGATCACTGTGACCATTCACAGCTGGACACACTAGTACAGTTGCAAGAAAAAGTATGTGAACCCCTTGGGATTACGTGGAGTTTTGCATGAATTGGGCATAAAATGTGCCCTGAACGTCATCTAAGTCACAACAATAGAAGAACACAATCTGCTGAACATAATACTACACAAACATTAGATGTTGCCATGGGTTAATTGCACATAACATGTAAACATTCACAGTGCAGGGAGGAAAAAGTATGTGAGGCCCTAGCTTAATGACTTCTCCCAGAGCTAATTGGAGCCAGGAGTGAGCCAACCTTGACTCCAATCAGTGTGATGATATTGGATGTGTTGCTGACAGCTGTCCTGCCTTTAAAAAACACACACCTGTTTTGGCTTTACTGGTTTCAAGAAGCACTGTCTGATGTGAACCATGCCTCACAGAAAAGAGCTCTCAGAAGACCTAAGATCAAGAATTGTTGACTTGCATGAAGCTGGAAAGGGTTACAAAAGTATCTCCAAAAGCCTTGATGTTCATGTGTCCACGCTAAGACAGATTGTCTACAAATGGAGAGAGTTTAGCACTGTTGCTACTCTCCCTAGGCGTGGTCGTCCTGTAAAAATGACTGCAAGAGCACAGCTCAGAATGCTGCATGAGGTAAAGAAGAATCCCAGAGTGTCAGCTAAAGACCTACAGAAATCTCTGGCACATGCTAACATTTTTGTTGACACATCTACAATAAGGAAAACATTAAACAAGAATGGAGTACATGGGAGGACACCACGGAGGAAGCCATTGCTGTCCAAAAAGAATATTACAGCACATTTGAAGTTTGCAAAAGAGCACCTGGATGTTCCACAGCACTACTGGCAAAATATACTGTGGACAGATGAAACCAAGATTGAGTTGTTTGGGAAGAACACACAACACTATGTGTGGAGAAAAAAAGGCACAGCACACCAACATCAAAACCTCATCCCCACTGTAAAACATGGCGGAGGGAGCATCATGGTTTGGGGCTGCTTTGCTGCCTCAGGGCCTGGACGGATTGTTGTCATTGATGGGAAAATGAATTCCAGAGTTTCTCAAGACATTTTGCAGGAAAACGTACGACCATCTGTCCGCCAACTGAAGCTCCGCAGAGGATGGGTGATGCAACAGGACAATGACCCAAAGCATACAAGTAATTCAACAAAACAATGGCTGCAACGGCACAGAATATGCCTGCTGGAGTGGCCCAGTCAGAGTCCTGACCTCAACCCGATTGAAATGCTGTGGCATGACCTTAAGAGAGAAATTCAAACCAGACATCCCAAGACTACTGCTACACTGAAACAGTTTTGTGAAGAGGAGTGGTCCAAAATTACTCCAGATCGTTGTGCGGGTCTGATCTGCAACTACAGGAAACGTTTGGTTGAGGTTATTGCTGCCAAAGGAGGGTCAACCAGTTATTAAGTCCAAAGGTTCACATACTTTTTCCTCCCTGCACTGTGAATGTTTACATGTTATGTGCAATTAAACCATGGCAACATCTAATGTTTGTGTAGTATTATGTTCAGCAGACTGTGTTCTTCTATTGTTGTGACTCAGATGACGTTCAGAGCACATTTTATGCCCAACTCATGCAAAACTCCACATAATCCCAAGGGGTTCACATACTTTTTCTTGCAACTGTATATAATGGATGGCATGAATGAAGCTATCCATTGTATACAACTGTCATGTGACCTGCTGTGATTGGTCACAGCAGGTCACATGGTACCGGCAACGGGGACGGTACTCAGATCTGTCATCGGCCGTGTCCGAGGTACACGGCCGGTGACTGATCGCGCCGTTGCGCGGCTCTGCAGGCGCGCAAACTGCGCACGCCCGAAAGGACGCCATATGGCATCCACCCGGAAAGGTGAGGGTTTTTGACGGCCGCCATTCGGCCATAGGCCGGGCGGGAAGAGGGTAAACAATATTTGCTTATCATGTAGTTCAGCTTTAAACTGGAAACCCAAAGAAATTGTTATTTGGTTTTGGATATAGTAGGAAAGGGTTGGAACCTATGTCAGATTTATACTGCTGTCTATATGTAGCACCCTCCTAGAGTAATGTAGGCTGTTAGGTAAATTTAGGTAGCTCCTCTGTAATCAGTGGAGCAGGGACTGATTGATTGATTGATTGTTTAGAGCTGCTCAGTGTCTCACAGGCTGGTGCTCTGATTACTTCCTCATGTATCCTAGAAAAGTCTAAAATTATAGTGGGAGGAAGAACAGAGTGGGCAGCCTGAATATTTATGGGACTCCAGCCATTCCCTGGGAAGGAGTACACAGTAGGTGGTTGGAGAGCCCTAAAATGGTCTGAGGCTCAAGGCAGGGAGAGAAAGTTCCTGAGTCCAGTTCTACTGGAGGAGACCCCTGTGCAGGGGCAGGAATGCTAGAAGAAGCCATTTGGAAGACACTTTAGCTGGGAGGCATATTCACAAGCTTAAGTCCTGGAATCAAGTTGGGTTTGCAGAAGATTACTGGAGAGAGCCAGGAGGACGTTGGTGTAGATCAGCGGTTCTCAACCTGGGGGTCGCGACCCCTTTGGGGGTCGAACGACCATTTCCCAGGGGTCGCCTAAGACCATCGGAAAACACATATTTCCGATGGTCTTAGGAACCGAGACGCCGCTCCTGTCTCCGGCGATGTGTGGGCGGGATGATATGCTGCCCCTGTCACCGCCTCCTCGCCGCTGATTGGCCACCGGAACTGTAGCTCAGGAGAGGCACACAGGCGGCCAATCACCGGCGAGAAGGTGGAGCTTGGAGAGGAGGAGCCGAGCGGCAGCGCGCGGAGATCGAAGAAGATCGAGGGAGCTGCAGGAACGAGTGAAGAGAGAGGCCAGAGAAGGAAGACAGCTGACAGGTAAGTGCAAATTTTGCTGCTGCAGCCAGGTATGCAGGCTGTAGATGGGAGAGGGAGAGAGAGAGCCCAGGCTGGAGCAGGAGTCAGCAAGGTAAGTATCATTGGTGTCAGTGGGAGGGATAGTGCCCCATCATTTGTGTCACTAATACCAACGATGGGGCACTATTCCTCCCCCCACTGACACCAACGATGGGGCACTATTCCTCCCCCCACTGACACCAACGATGGGGCACTATTCCTCCCCCCACTGACACCAACGATGGGGCACTATTCCTCCCACTGACACCCACAATGGGGCACTATTCCTCCCACTGACACCCACAATGGGGCACTATTCCTCCCACTGACACCAATGATGGGGCACTATTCCTCCCACTGACGCCAATGATGGGGCACTATTCTTCCCACTGACACCAATGATGGGGCACTATTCCTCCCACTGATACCAAAGATGGGGCACTATTCCTCCCACTGACACCAATGATGGGGCACTATTCCTCCCACTGACACCAATGATGGGGCACTATTCCTCCCACTGACACTAATGATGGGGCACTATTCCTCCCACTGACACCAATGATGGAGCACTATTCCTCCCACTGACACCAATGATGGAGCACTATTCCTCCCACTGACACCAATGATGGGGCACTATTCCTCCCACTGACACCAATGATGGGGCACTATTCCTCCCACTGATACTAATGATGGGGCACTATTCCTCCCACTGACACCAATGATGGGGCACTATTCCTCCCACTGACACCAATGATGGGGCACTATTCCTCCCACTGATACCAAAGATGGGGCACTATTCCTCCCACTGACACCAATGATGGGGCACTATTCCTCCCACTGACACCAATGATGGGGCACTATTCCTCCCACTGACACCAATGATGGGGCACTATTCCTCCCACTGACACCAATGATGGGGCACTATTCCTCCCACTGACACCAATGATGGGGCACTATTCCTCCCACTGACACCAATGATGGGGCACTATTCCTCCCACTGACACCAATGATGGGGCACTATTCCTCCCACTGACACCAATGATGGGGCACTATTCCTCCCACTGATACCAATGATGGGGCACCATTTCTCCCACTGATACCAATGATGGGGCACTATTCCTCCCACTGACACCAATGATGGGACACTATTCCTCCCACTGACGCCAATGATGGGACACTATTCCTCCCACTGACACCAATGATGGGGCACTATTCCTCCCACTGACGCCAATGATTGGGCACTATTCCTCCTACTGACGCCAATGATTGGGCACTATTCCTCCCACTGACACCAACGATGGGACACTATTCATCCCACTGACATCAGTGATGGGGCACTAGTCCTCCCACTGCAAAATTACAGTTATGAAGTAGCAACGAAAATAATTTTATGGTTGGGGGTCACCACAACATGAGGAACTGTATTAAGGGGTCGTGGCATTAGAAAGGTTGAGAACCACTGGTGTAGAGGGTATTCAGCTGTCCTATGGCGGTGTGAGACTGCATCTCCCTCACTGGGTAGAGCCTGGTGGATGTTGGAAGGAGGCAACTGATGATCGTGTGGCTGTGTGGGTGAATTATCCCAGTGCTGGAAAGTCTGGAAAGTAACTGTGTCTGGCTGTTGATCTCAGGGAAAAGTCATAGTCACCATCAGCATAGAGATTCTGTGGGACATTCTGTTACTGCAGTTCAACAAGTTAGCAAAGGATTCCTCAAATTAACCAGTTCTTCAGTCTTTGGGGTACCTCATGCTCCCCCTCACCCTATCCAAGTTCCAACGTTCCTAATAAAACCCTAATAAGACCCCTAGACTGTTTCTTCAAGGCAGTGCAAGAGTTTTTTCCACTGCAGAGCAAAAATGGCTGTGGAGCAGGACTGATTATTATTATTATTATACAGGATTTATATAGCAGCAACAGTTTGCTCAGCACTTTACAATATAATGAGAGTCAATACAGCAACGATACAGTTCAATACAAGAGGGCTAGGAGGGCCCTGCTCCTTGGAACATACAATCTAAGAGGGAGGGGCTGGTGGTATAAAAGGTAATAACTGTGAAGTCTACAAGATTTGGACAGTGATTGGATCTGGGGCTGGTAGGACAGATGGGAGTCAAGGATTATAACTAGTACCCTGGTATGAGGGGAGGGACTGATGGTTGTATTATTGATCTTGATGGAGAAGTCAGGGGAGCAGGCACGGAGTGGAGGGAATAGTATGAGCCCCATTTTGGAAAGATTTCGTTTGAGAAAGTGGAGTGACATCCATGCTGATATGTCACTTAGTAGGTTAGTAATGCGAAAGGAGACTGAAGGGGTGAGGTGAGGAGTAGAAATATATATTTGTGTGTCATCAGCATAGAGATGGTACTTAAAGCCATGGGAGTTTATCAAATGACCAAGGGAGGGGGTGTAAATAGAGAATAGAAGGGGTTCAAGGACAGAACCTTGAGGGACTCCTACAGAAAGAGGAAGTGGAGAGGAGGAGACAGAGTTATAAGTAATGCTGAAGGAGCGTTGCGATAGGTAGGAGGAGAACCAAGAGAGAGCAGAGTCTCAAAGGCCAAAAGAGTGGAGTTTTTTGAGGAGGGGATGGTCAACAGTATCAAAAGCTGCAGAGAGGTCAAGTAGTAAGAGTACGGAGTAGTGGTCATTGGTTTTAGCAGTTAGTAGATCATTAGTGAGTTTTAGTAGGGCAGTTTCAGTGGAGTGAGTGAGCGAACGGTAAAGGGTCAAGAAGGTTGTTTTCAGTGAGGTAGGAGCTCAGGTGATTGGAGACTAAGTGTCCTAAGAGTTTGGAGGTAAACGGGAGCAGGGAGATGGGTCTTAAGTTGTTCAGGTTGGTGGGGTCCAGGGAGAGCTTTTTAAGTATGGGAGTGATGTGTGCATGCTTTAGAGGGGAGGGGAAGGCACCATTAGAGAGGGAGACATTGAAGATGTGAGTGAGGGAGCATAGGATGGAAGAAGAGGGTGACCGTATTAGTTGTGAGGGGACAGGATCCATGGGGCAGGTAGTGAGACGGGCTTCTGAGAAAACCTTAGTGACCTCTTTGGTACTAGCAAGGTCAAAAGAAGAAAGTGTTGAGGTAGGTTTAGTATAAGGTATGCTAAGTGGGATAGATGTCTGTACAGTTGAGATGCCCCTATGAATTGCATCAATCCTGTTTTTGAAATGATTTGCAATCTCATAAGCAGTGAGTGAGGTACTGGGTGGAGGTTGAGGTGGAGAAAGTAGAGATTTAAAAGTAGAGAAGAGATGAAGAAGGACTGGATGACAAGCTATTGATGAGAGTGACAAAGTAGGCTTGTTTGGCAGCATGGAGGGAGGAATTGAATGTTAAGAAAGCAGATTTATATAGGGTGAAAGCTTGGTGAGATCTGGTTTTACGCCACAATCGATCCAGCGCAGACTATGTCGCTTAAGATTTCTGGTGTTGTCAGTCTGCAAAGGTTGTAATGGTCGGGTCCTGATGCTTCGTGTAGTTAGAGGAGCAGGTGAGTCTAATGTGGATGAAAGTGAACTGTTGTAGACAGCAGTGGCCAGGTCAGGGCAGGATAGGGGAGAGATTCTGTCATAGAGGCGGTCAGTTGCAGAGTAGAAAAGAGAAGGGTTAAAGTTGTGAAAGTTTCTGCGGGTAATTGTTTGCTGCTTGGTGGGATAGGTGTTTGAAGACGAGGACACTGTGAAGGTGATGAGATTGTGATATACTGTGGGATATTATGGGAAATTTAAAGAACGACTTGTCCCCAAAATGTGTACATATATGAATGCGTTAGGAGAGAGGTTGGCAATGAGGGAAGAGTCGTTGCAGGCATATCTAACAATTACACCTAAAGAAGGGAAGGATTGGACACAATGTACTAGTTATAGACCTATATCATCTTTAAATATAGACACAAAATTATATGCTAAAGTACTAGCAACTAGGATGAAAGAATTGATGCCGGACTAGATACGCTTTGATAAAGTGGGATTCATTCCAGGCACAGAAGGTAGGGACAAGAGCCTAAGATCATTACTCCTCCTGTAAAAAGCAAGGAGAGAAAAGATGCTGATTATAATTCTGTCGACTGATGCAGAAAAAGCTTTTGATAGGGTGGACTGGGGATTCATGATAGATACGTTAGAGCAGCGGTTCTCAACCTGGGGGTCGCGACCCCTTTGGGGGTCGAATGACCATTTCACAGGGGTCGCCTAAGACCATCGGAAAACACATATTTCCGATGGTCTTAGGAACCGAGACACCGCTCCTGTCTCAGGCGATCTGTGGGCGGGATGATATGCTGCCCCTGTCACCTGGCCACACCTCCGGGATCGCTCAACAGCTCCGCCTCCTCGCCGCTGATTGGCCACCGGAACTGTAGCTCAGGAGAGGCACACAGGCGGCCAATCACCGGCGAGAAGGTGGAGCTTGGAGAGGAGGAGCCGAGCGGCAGCGCGCGGAGATCGAAGAAGATCGAGGGAGCTGCAGGAGCAAGTGAAGAGAGAGGCCAGAGAAGGAAGACAGCTGACAGGTAAGTGCAAATTTTGCTGCTGCAGCCAGGTATGCTGGCTGTAGATGGGAGAGGGAGAGAGCGAGCCCAGGCTGGAGCAGGGGTCAGCAAGGTAAGTATCATTGGTGTCAGTGGGAGGGATAGTGCCCCATCATTTGTGTCACTAATACCAACGATGGGGCACTATTCCTCCCCCCACTGACACCAACGATGGGGCACTATTCCTCCCCCCACTGACACCAATGATGGGGCGCTATTCCTCCCACTGACACCAATGATGGGGCACTATTCCTCCCACTGACACCAATGATGGGGCACCATTCCTCCCACTGACACCAATGATGGGGCACTATTCCTCCCAATGACAGCCACAATGGGGCACTATTCCTCCCACTGACACCCACAATGGGGCACTATTCCTCCCACTGACACCCACAATGGGGCACTATTCCTCCCACTGACACCCACGATGGGGCACTATTCCTCCCACTGACACCCATTGGTTTCTGGCACTATTCATCCCACTGATACCAACGATGGGACACTATTCATCCCACTGACATCAGTGATGGGGCGCTAGTCCTCCCACTGCAAAATTATAGTTATGAAGTAGCAACGAAAATAATTTTATGGTTGGGGGTCACCACAACATGAGGAACTGTATTAAGGGGTCGCGGCATTAGAAAGGTTGAGAACCATTGCGTTAGAGGCATTAGGAATTGCCTAAAAAAAACTATATAGTGGCATGTCAGCAGCGGTGAAGGTCAAGGTTCCCTATCACAGTTTTTTAAAATGTACAACAGAACAAGACAGGGATGTCCACTTTCTCCCCTACTATTTGTAATATCTCTGGAGCCGCTACTGGAGTGTAGACGTAACAGGAATCAGGATAGGAGATGTTCTATATTGTAAACCCTAGATTACCTAATTTAATGAGAATATTAAAATACTGTGGAGAGCTATCACATTTAAAAATTAACCCCTCTGTAACGGAACCGGAAACCGGCTGCACTAGGGTATTTCCGTTAGACTCCCGCTTCCCTGTCCGAACACAGATCCACGGACACCACCGCTGGCCATTCAAGACAAGACAGCACCTTACTTGAAGGAAACCAGGAGATAAGACTGCTTTATTTTAACATAGATACAAGTTATATACACAGGGCGGGGAAATACACACTTAGTAACAGGAAACACATCAGCAGGCAGTCCCATCAGGGGGAAGGGCTTCCGGAAACACCCCCCACCAAGCCAATACACAAACGCATCCCATAATAGTTTGCTCCCAAGCAAGACACACAATAGAACAATGGGATGCAGCCACATGGCAGTGAACAATGAACAACACCCACCTATACATGTCTACACAATAGCAGGACATTCCACCCTCTACCCCTAACAGGCACAGGGTGACTTACACATAAGATGAATATGGGGAGCTGAGAGAGGGGTGTCCCCACCTCTCTAAAGGGGGTTGTGTTCCATGGGCCCCCCACACAAAGTGACTCCCATCACACCCTCCAAGTCAGAGATGTTAAATATTAATATTCCAAAGACAGAGAAACAGACTCTACAAAAAGATTTCCCCTTTACATGGAAGGAAAAAGATTTAAGCTACCTAGGAATAAAGTTAACTCCCTCCATAAAGGATTTATATCAGGCAAATTATATACCACTAATAAACTAGATAAAGGATGAATTGAGAAAAATTTAATCAGGATGGCTTTCCTGGATAGGTCAGATAAATATGGTAAAGATGGTGATCGTAGCAAAAATCTTGTATAAGTTTTAGATGCTCCCAATATATTTACCAGGGTCTTTTTTGCAACTCTAAAAAAAAATTATACTCAGGTATATATGGGTAAATAAAAAACCAAGAGTTAAATATGACGTTCTGTGTAATGACAAAGGGAGAAGGGGTTTAAATTTGACAAACTTTAGGCAATTGTATCTTTCGATGTTACTATCATGAATAGCAAATTGCGTATATAACTCACGGGGGAGAAGCATGATAAGAATAGAAAGTACACTTAGTAAGTCACAACTAGATAGGATTATTTGGCTTCCACATACGTTATATACAATGGACGAAAATACGAGCACTTTGACACGGAATGTTTTTAGGGCATGGGATTTAATGCACAGACAAATGGGATGGAAGTACAGTTCACTGTTAATACCATTGGTTGGAACAGAGTTTTTCCCACCGGGGAAAGACAATATCTCGGGGAAATGGATAAAAGATAGAAACGCACGTTAAGAAGATATTGTAGATAAAGGGAAATTATGTTCTTTTCAAGATTTAAAGAGTTACGTTATTACCAATTAGGACATTTTGTTGCAGAGCTCAAGCAGCCGCTAAGGACAGTGAAGGACATGTATCCATTTGAACGAATGTTTAGTTCAAATACAAATCAAAAACATGTCACTTCCAGGATTTATAAGATCCTCATTGTAATAGCTGGATTTGATTCTCCATTGTACTTAGAAAAGTGGGATAAAATGGAGACTTCAGTGAAACAATATAAGAATAGGGTAGTTTATCATTTAATACATGTGGCTAAAGGACTAATCCCTAAATTTTGGCAAGCTCAAGAGCAAACAAAAATAAAGGATTGTATACATAGAGTTGAGTATACATATAAGATGGAGGAGTTATACCATTTGGATGTGGACCAAATGGAAAATGTTTTAAAAATATGAGGCAGATGGTACGACTTTAAAACATCAAAAAGAAACCTACAAGTGGTCGGAGTACAAACAGTAGGAAGAGCTTAAATGAAAGGTAGGAGTTTCTCTCAGGAGGGTAAGAAAGAAGAGATACAAGATGAAGGGGTGAAGATAGATTGAAAGAATACTTGAGGAACTAGAAGTAAAAGGGAGAAATATGCTGGAAGGGGGTGGATTTTTTGAAGGAGGTGAAAGGAAGAGGTAAATTTATGTAAAAATGTGTATTTCGAAATGTTGGTTGTAAGTTGATTTTGTATGAAAAACTTAAAAGATATAATATAATATAAAAAAAAAACAGAGCCATCTTCCATCAAGGACTTATACCATTAATGTACTCAAAGGATTTTGCATTGAGGTGGAAGAGCCAGACGAGAAGGACCAAGATGCCAACGTGTGGAGGAACTCCGAAGAAGCCAGCAGCTACCATCCACTAGTCACCCCTGCACAGAAAGAGCCAGAGTCTTATAAGTCAACAGGTGAGCCGGTAGGGAGTGACAGTAGTGGGGAAACAGACCTGGGGTCCCCAAAATTTGGGACGACAGAGTATGAGTCCTTAGAGGAGGATGTGGGGAACTGGGACTCACCAGCACTTCAGACACTGAATGGGACTGGGGGGATTCCTCAGATGAAGTTGGAGAGAGATTGTCTGCAGGGTCACAAGAGGAGCCCAATCATTCTGACATGGCAGGAAAAGCTGATTCACAGTGCCTGGGTGCTGCAACTGGAGAAGGCATATGAGAAAAGCTGGATGCAGTCAGAACCACCCACCTCCAGGACACTGGTGATGGCACAAAAGAATTGATAGTCAAGTTCCCTGAGTCCTGTGTCCCCCCTGGGATGGGTAACATCTAGAAATTACTGCAGTTTTCACATCTTCAGCAAGAGGTACCGTGAAGGGTGGCTCTGGAATATGGTTTTGAATATCCATGTGTCCTTAAGAATGTAATGGAGAAGATAAAGGCCAAGCGTTCTTGCATGTCTTGAGACCTTGTTGAAGGCTTCATTACCCCAATTCAGGGCCCGATTCCAGGGCATCAAAAAGGAGTTGGTGCGAAGGCTGGGAGAAGTGACTGCCATTAATCCATAAACATTTGGAGGCCTGAGAGGTGTATGGCCCAGGTCCAAGGCCCAAATCATTATAGTTGAGCAGGTTCAACCCTTTTGTCATGTTTGTTTTTTTGCTTCTGTGCTCTGTGTTGGAGGGAGCAGTCAGCTGACTAACAATTCCCATTTGAAACTTCAAGAGAAGATATCCCTTGTTCCTGGGGAAGGGGGGGGGGCACCCTCCATCCTTTCTTTTGTAAACTGACAAACTCTGCCTAGCCCCACTGGTTATGGAATGTTTAATTGTTGACAAAGTTGAAAGGAATGGGCATGTTCGACTCTTTTAATACCAACTGGGAGAAATGTTCACCTTTCAGTTATTTCTCTGAGCTACCTATTGTTGAAATTGGACTGCAAATGCTGTGTGTGTCTTAATTGGGGGAATAGGACTAAGTTCATCAGCGGCTCTTTAGGGTGTGTATTACATGTGTGTCCACTGAAATATTTACAAACAACCCAGTCTAATGAGTGAGATTTTAAATATACACCTGGTGACTACAATATAAAATTAAGTTCAACATGTATAGAAAATATAAATGTTATTCCTAATAAATTAAAAACTACAGAGTAGCACAACAGACAATATATAAAAGTTTATACTGTACAGTATATTGCCTATTGTGCTACACTATAGTTTCTAATTTATCATGAATACAATTTATATTTTTTTATACATGTTGAACTTCATTTTGTATTGTGGTTACCAGGAGTATATTTGAAGTATCCCTAATTTGACTGGGTTGTTAGTATATACACTATATTGCCAAAAGTATTGGGGCACCCCTCCAAATCATTGTATTCAGGTGTTCCAATCACCTCCATAGCCAAAGGTATATAAAATCAAGCACCTAGGCATGCAGACTGCTTCTACAAACATTTGTGAAAGAATGGGTCACTCTCAGGAGCTCAGTGAATTCAAGCGTGGTACCGTGATAGGTTGCCACTTGTGCAGTACGTCCATCTGTGAAATTTCCTTGCTACTATATATTCTATGGCCAACTGTTAGTGGTATTATAACAAAGTGGAATTGGGAACAATAGCAACTCGGCCACAAAGTGGTAGGCCACGTAAAATGAGAGAGTGGGGTCAGTGCACAGAAATCGCCAACTGTCTGCAGAGTCAATAGCTAAAGACCTCCTAACTTCACATGGCCTTCAGATTAGCACAACAACAGTGCATAGAGAGCTTCATGGAATGGGTTTCCATGGCCAAGCAGCTGCATCCAAGCCTTACATCATCAAGTGTAAAACATACTGCCACTGGACTCTATAGCAGTGGAGACATGTTCTCTGGAGTGATGTATCATGCTTCTCTGTCTGGCAATCCAATGGACGTGTCTGGGTTTGGTGGTTGCCAGAACGGTACTTGCCTGACTACATTGTGCCAAGTGTAAAGTTTGGTAAAGGGGGGATTATTGTGTGGGGTTGTTTTTCAGGGGTTGGGCTTGGTCCCTTAGTTCCAGTGAAGGGAACTCTTAAGCTGTCAGCATACCAAGATATTTTGGACAATTTCATGCTCCCAACTTTGTGGGAACAGTTTGGGGATGGCCCCTTCCTTTTCCAACATGACTGCGCATCAGTGCACAAAGCAATTTCCAAAAAGACATGGATGAGCGAGGTTCGGGTGGAGAAACTTGACTGCCTGCACAGAGTCCTGACCTCAATCAGATAGAACACCTTTGGGATGAATTAGAGTGGAGACTGCGAGCCAGGCCTCCTCGTCCGACATCTGTGTCTGACCTCACAAATGCGCTTCTGGAAGAATGGTCAAACATTCCTATAGACACACTCCTAAATGTTGTGGACAGCCTTCTTAGAAGAGTTGAAGCTGTTATAGCCGCAAAGGGTAGGCCAACTCAATATTGAACCCTACGGACTAAGACTGGGATGCCATTAAAGCTCCTGTGTGCGTAAAGGCAGGCGTCCCAATACTTTTGGCAATATAGTGTATATGTGGATGATACCCTGTTGGACCACATTGATACCATTATGTACCACACTGCACCCCTTAACAATTTACACTGAGAGATTTCACCCTATTTCCTGTGTGGTCAATGGGACAAGGAGTAAGCAGAACCTCTCAAACTGAGACACAGGCAGTAATCAAAGCACTTCTTTATTAACCTGGAAAAGAGAGAAACTCTGTGAGACCTTTGTTGCAGGAGACAGGAAGTGAGTGGTAATCTCCCTAAAGGTCACATTTTACTGTTCAGCAGTTGCTCAGTGATTTCTTTTCCTTTTCAGCATTTGCACATATGTTTAATAACTGCCAAGTCTGATGATGTTGTAGGATATCTGCAGGAAATAAAATGCAAAGTCTATAGTGGTTCCTGACTACTACTAAATATCAGTTTTGCATCCCCTAGAGTCTTTACTATAAATTGAAAAGAACGTGCTTTCATTAAGTTTTTTAGGTTTATGTCTGTTGTCTAGACACCTTGGACAGAACGCCCACCTGTCTAAACAGAAAAACGTGTTTTATTCAGGTTCTGGAGGCTATAAACAGGAGCACATTTACGTCTATCTAAATGTATACCATGTCCGTAAGTGGCAAATATCTGTATATGTATTAGTACGTTGTCCCAGAGAGACCACTTAATAGTCATTTGTAGATCATGTTAGTTTCTAAATGTTTTCAACTTGTCTTCAGACACCCCACAGAACTATAAACCTGAATTTTTTTCCCCAAACCAGTGGAAAGTAATTTTAAGAGTGTCTGTCCTACATCTTTAAGCGTATCTGTCCTATAAAAACATTCATTATGTGGACTATAAACTTACTCAGTATTAGTGACATTGTGTCCCATGTCATTTTTAGCCATATTTAGCAGTACTGAGTGTCCCTTTGCTGAGTTACTGCTTTTTACAGTCTAATCTGTCTGTCTGAATACACAAAGCCATATAAACATTGTATTCATGAGAAAAAAATGTGTTCCAGATTTACCCCATCACTAAAATATCAGGAAGCCAAGTGACTGGTAACAGCATTGGCATTTCACCCCTTCACTGTCTACACCTACGTTTCTGTTAACTTGTAAAATCAAACTGAAGGAATACATTAAGGGCTCCTGCACCTGGGCATGAAAAATGCAGCATTTTATTCTGCTCAGCATTTTTGTAATGGATATGAATGCAGCTGTATAGTTTTCCAGAAAACTTGTGCTGCATTCAGACATTCAGATCTGAAAAAAAGAAATAAATCTGTCTCTCTGGTTCTGCATAAGGCATCAATTTCACGCTGCACACATTGTAAATGTTATTAGCAATGATTATATATGTACAATGCAAATATACTCTAATGTGCATGTAATCTAAGGTGAATTGATCTGCAGTTAACCTTCATCCGACCTGGCCAGGTTATAGATATGCGTATTCCTAACAAGCACTAAATGCTTTAGAATAAGCCTATACTGTAGCTGCAGGCACCGTGGAGTAATTCATCCTCAAACTTCACTACCAAAACATTTTTATTTTTTCTCAGTAGATCATTTTGCTCTCTCTAGACAGCTGAGATTTGGGAGACTGCTAGCTTTCTGATCTCTCATGTAAATGCAAAACACGTGCACAAAAGAGAATGGGAGTAGATCCTGTAAGACCTGACTTACATGACTTCTCTGCATCTCTTGCAGACTCTGAGGATAAATTGCTCCGAAGTGCCTGTAGCTGCAAAGATCATTTACTGCTTATTAAGAATATGTAAATACTATGTTTGAATGTTTATAGCATAGTCACAGTTCTACTTTAAAGCCTAACTTGTGAATAAATAAAAAAGTCCTCCATCACGGGTTTAAAGTAAAAAGAACAGCTCTGCATGCAATAATTACCTACTCTCTGGCTATGCTACTTCATGCAGTAGTTCCTTTTCACCACTAGATAATCCCAGTCTTTCAGGTTTACAGGATAACTAAAGGCAAAACTCTTTTCTTTAGCATTGGATAGAGTAGATAGAGGTTAGAACACCTCTTGGGTTTTTATTGCTGTCTGCATCCTCCATTAGGGAGATTCACCCTCTCTTATTTGTCTCACTTACCATTATCATTGAAAGTGGAAGCAAAATAAAATCCCAAATTTTGGGTTGTCTCCAGAAAAGTAATAGGGGACAAATATTTCAATGGGGACACTAGTTATGGCAACCTGGGGTTCCCCAAGAGTTCCCTTAATTTGAAGGTATTTCCTCTCACTTGATGTTTGGCTATGGGACAGGAAGTGAAGGTAAATCTTCCCAATGGGACAAAGACGCAAAAATAAACTTTACAGGGGTTACTCCAACTAAAATGAAAAAGAAAAGTTTTCTCTAGATTTCTATTTTAATGATGCCTAGCATCACTGAACTTGGAAGACTGAAGACATCTTGTGAATGCAGAGTGTCATATACCAACCATTCCCCCCAAGAACCTCATCACAGTGCCATGAACTAACATAGAATGATGCTGACATCACCAGGACAGTGCTGCACTCTGCATTGTTGAAGACTACCGGAGAAGATCCAAAAAGGAAAAAAACTTTGTGTGTGTACCATGACCTGCCTGAAGACATGAAAAATGTAAGTATAAAAGATAATAATTAAAAATACATCCAGGAGGTGTTTCCAATGGGGAAGGGGGAGCACTGTAAGGCAGGAAGGTTCCCAGCGGTGGGCTTGAAGCAATGGGCATGCTTTCCTAACTTACCCTAATAATACCACTGAAATAAGCCCAAGTACTTTAATTCTATGGTTGGTGAAAAGGGGCGGGGCATGAAGGAGAGCATGTGCAATTCATCTGTGCCTAGCACAGCCTAATTGTTAAGGAGACCCTGTCGACAGACCATTAATTTCAACAACATCTTTCTATAAGATAAAAAGTGCATTTAATGTATTTAGGTATGTAATTTACCTGTAAAATCATTCATTGTAAACTTCGAAAAGATGCTATACTCTGATTAAAAAGTGTTCCTTTCATTTTTTTGAGCAGTGTAGAAAGAAAAAATTGGAATTTACACTTGATTTTTCTGCTTTTAACAACAGATTTTTAAGCTGCTGACAGGGTCTCTTTAATTGCTTCACTCAGCATGAATCAGTACTCAGTAGGGCATACATTCTGTTTGTCAGTTAATGGCGTCATTAAAGTCACATGCTAACTATGGATGTCTTCCAGGATGGAACACAGAACTGCCAGTAAAGGTAAAACACATCTGGATAGAAGGATTATGTCATACATGCAGTTCTCTGCAGTTTACACAGACACATGAAATGATCCTTTACTGTGAATTAAACACCTGACGTCTCTTTCTGTTATTTGGTCATGGTTATCTCTATACATTACAGCCGATGTGATCACGAATGGAATGTAGTCCTCAGCAGGATTGTTGCTATTCACACATCGCTCACAGCTGTCCCTCAGTTGGAACCAAGCCCTCGCTCCTTCTTTCCTCCTCTGTTGTCCTTTTTTTGATCTGATGTATAGACCTTTATAAAAATGTATTTCTACCAAAAGTTGTACTTCATTAAAAGTGTTATCCAAACTCAAAATTATTGCATTCTATATAGTATAAAGCAGATAAAATGGAAAAATAATGCAAAAAATAAAAAAGCACTTACGGGTCTAACCAAAGTTTTCTTCTTTTTTAATTCTTTATGGTGGGGCCATGGCAGGGGTGTGTGACTTGACTTTGTGCTAAAAGGTGTACGGTCTCATCTCAGAAAGTTGAAAAGTATGTTCAAAGAAGAGTTATTATCACAGAACATAAAGCCTAGTACACACGATCAGAAAATCGTACAAAAAAATACCGCTTTTGAAACGATTGTAGGATAATCCGATTGTTAGTACACAGCTTTAGTCAAAAATTATTCGAAAGGGACAAGAACAAACATTTTTCCCATACAATACCAGATTGTACGAATTTCATTTAACCACTTCCTAACCGCGCTATAGCCAAAGGACGGCTACAGCGCTGTTGTCTAGTTCTGGGAGGAAGTCCATGGACGTCTTCCTAGAACACGCCCCCTGCGCGCCCCCAGTGATCGCTGTGTCCTACGGACACAGCTGATCATGTGATACGGTAAATGCCAATCACAGCAGCCTTTTACCACGTGATCAGCTGTCTCCAATGACACAGCAGGTCACCGGGTAAATACAGTTACCTGTTATCAGCTGTCACAGCGTGAGGAAAGTACTGCAGAGAACCGGCAATTTTCAGCGAAGGGATCAGCACTGATCATCAGGGCACTGATGATCAGTGCCACTCACCTGTACTCATCACTGCCTCCCACCTGTGCCCAGCAGTGCCACCCACCTGTGCACAGCAGTGCCACCCACCTGTGCACAGCAGTGCCACCCATCAGTTCTACCCATCAGTGCTGCCCAGCAGTGCCGCCCATCAGTGCCACCAGTCAGTGTCCAGCAGTGCTGTCAGTCAGTGCCGCCCATCAGTGCAGCATCATCAGTGCCGCCTATCAATGCTGCCTATCAGTGCCTCCTATCAGTGCCCATTAGTGCTGACTATCCATGCACCACACTTATGCTTATCAGACAATGTTTTCCCAGTGCATATAATGAATAGTGCAGCTTTTGATGTTTATGAAATAATTTATTAAATAATATAATACCCAGTCTTGGTTGCATAGTTCGTTCTGTAGGATTGCGGATAAAATAGTAGTGGATACCATGACGACACCCAGTGAGGAAGGTATGGTACTTAATTCCCAAAGGTTTATAAAAGGTTATGCAAATCACCAAATAATATATACAGATGCTGTTTAAAACATTTTGTGTGCAATAGCATAGAGCAGCAGTGATTTAGAGCAATTTATTTTGTTATGAAGCTACTAAGCATATTACATGAAGGCCTTCAATAATATGGCTCCTAGATATTACCCTACAATCCTATGGCAAGTGACAGGATGACTGTTTAAATAATGGACATTATATTGTTAAAATGTGTTTATATATGAAGCAATGTTTTGGATTTATGCAAAAATTATGTTGGTATTTGAATACATTAGTTTAATCGATTTTGTGCAGAGTAACCTTTGGCAAAATGGCGTCCGGCCGGCAGATTGGGTAGGCTCAATATCATTTAGCAAGGCCACATTGCTTTCAATCTGCCGACTGGAGATGATTTGAGATAAGGGATTATCTAGTATGTGAGGCATGTATAATTACGGAGTGGCATTGCGGTACCATGCATGGCATGGAGAATCACCACGTTGTGATCCCCATGCCTGGCTTCAACATAATGGCGCAGAAGTGTCCCTATATAAAGCACGAGAGTGGCGTGGCGTCCAATTATTCCCCCTGATGAAGCCACATGACTGGTGGCGTAACGCGTAGGGGAGGGGCTATGACGTCACGACGCTCGATGGTTTCATACTGACACCAGCTGGCAATTTTAGGTTTTTCACCAGTGAAAAAAATCTGGAGGATACATTTTGTGCACAAAGCAGTTTTACATACAGAGTATATGTGAGTGCAATTATTTTAATAATAAAACAGATTTAAAAGGATATCACACTATGATCTGATTATTCCTCTATATCAACCACCATGGAAGAAAAGCCTTTCGATTGAACAAAGGAGGATCCCAAACAGCAAGATACCATCTCATCCATACTCTGGCCCATTTAAAGGGACACAAGCGTTATGTGACCTTACTTAACGGTTTGTTCATATACTTGAGGTGAGAGCACAACTGGTGGGAGAGCACACTTATGCAAGTTTGTTCACACAAAATTATCAATTAAGAAGCACAGGATATTTTTATTTTTATATATTTTTTCCAAGTGAACTATGCACGTTTGAAGAAGTATATGTATGGACTTTTTTTCTAACCTTTTTTCACATTTTTTATTACCTGTATATGGACTTCTGGAAATTGATATTAATTGATTTACTCATTCCATTTATTTTATTTTATTACTTTGATATCTATAATGAATAGCAGCACTAGCATGCACATATGATTTATATCTAGTAATTTTGAGTGAAGCGCGGCACAATTTTGGCATTTAGTATTGTTTTGACACTAGTACGAGTATGTGTTATGTGTGGGCGATTCACAATCAGCAATTAGAAGCAATTTTAATTTACATAGCAGCTCCAAGTTTTATATATTTTTACTGTCATAATCTTTGATACTGTACCTCGTGACACAGCAAATAATTTGGCAACTTCAGTCACAGAGGCACCAGCTAAGTGGACACCAAAAATTTCACCTCTTTGAAGCTCAATAAGCTCTGATATGACTCCGTATTACTAGCAAAGCACGGAGTTAGCTAGGTGTCTCATCACAGCATCACACCGCGCAAGCAAATGAATGTTGCATCACTTCTGCTTTAAACGCAAAACATACGTCACTTTCACACCTGCAAATCATGTAGTGTTTCCAATATATATATATATATATATATATATATATATATATATATATATATATATATACACATACAAACTTACACACACTCAGTCACCAGTTTTCTGGATTTTGCCTACATTGATTGTAACTGACCACTATTTGTCAAGAAATATAGTAAATAACAATCAACCTATTGGTGGTGAGTTGTCTTCAGTGTTTTTTTTATATTTCTTGATCAACTAAATTTTTAAACAAATCTAATACACTTTCCTTTTTCCAGTACAAGGGATGGCCAAACATTAAATTAATACAAAAGTTCTATATCAATTTTCACAATTCAGATATTTAAATATCTTAACACTTTAAAACTCCAAAAAAATAAGTGACCGCCCAGGTAACTTGCCATTATTTAATCTTATTAAAAAGAGGAAGCAAAAAAACAAAACAAAAAAACCTTCTGTGACCAGTTCCCTCCCCAGCCCCCCTTATACTTACCTGAGACTGATCTCAATCCAGCGCTGTGTACCCCTGCAGCAGCGCTGCTCTTCTCTTCCTTCTCTCACAGAAGGCTCAGCAGCAGCAGGAGCCATTGGCTCCTTGTGCTGTCAATCACAGCCTGTGAGGAGAGAGCATAGGGTGGGGCTGAACAGCACCATGTGTGTCAATTGAGCCAGAAGCATCAGCGGGAGAGGAGGTTTGGGGCTGCTCTGTGCAAAACCATTGCACAGAGCGGGTAAATATAACATGTTTGTTATTTTAAAAAAAGTTGAACATTTACAAACGGTTGTAAATTGAATGTTTGCTCACTCTAGGGGCTAATCTACAAAGCTCTATATTCAATACAACAAAAATGATGGAACAGAAAGCATGCAAAAATGTGGGTCATCTAGATAGATGCTGCAATATTAACTCAGGTGTGCTCAATGGAATACACTACACTTTCCTTTTAAGCCATATACATCATATTGACTACATCTGGGCTTGTTCACTACATATATAAGGTGAACAACATTTTGCACAGTTATCTATACATCTTTTTTCAGCCAAAACCTAGTTGAAAGTAGTTTAGAAAATGCCCATTGTATGGCCAGCATAGGACCACGTGTGTCTATGGCTTACCCACTAAATGTTACAAAGTAACTTCCAAGGAAATCCTCCCACGGCCTGATTTTAGGCAATGTGACAAATGTTTTGCTGTCATGCCTCCTCTGCTAAGTCATGTGTTTAGCACACAAATAGTTTAGTACAGATTATATAACAAGTATTCCACAGAGAGTGATTGTAATCATTGATGATTCCAGCTCCCAAATACCTGTCATCGCCAAGACTGATGCATTCAGGAAGAGCCAAGCTACAGCCGAACAGCATGATGTGTTGATAGCAGCTGAGGCGGCTGAGATACCCAAAGAACTTTAAGAACATCTCCATATCAATGCTCTTCACAAAGGAGAACACGGATTTTGGAACGGTGAAATTGTATGGCAGCATTTGGCACTGGCTGTACGTGATGTTTATACAAGTGTCTGAAAAGAAAAGGGGAAAAAAAAGTCAAAATCAACATAACCATTACACTGGAAGCAAAATGAGCATTTGAGAATTTACCATACTGTATATAAAGCAGAGGTTATGCCTGTCTGTGCGGCATAGAGATGAATGTTGGAGTATTTCCAAAAAGGTAATGCTTAAAGTGGTTGTAGACCTCTGAACTGAAAAATGAACAGAGCATATTCCTCTATAGTGTGTACTTGCCTCTATCCAAAGTTTAATTTCTGTCTCTTCTCTCTTTCTTCTGCTATCTGCATGCCCCTGTTCTATCACACAAAAGGGGATTGATAGCCTCTGCTGTGCATGTTTCTCTATGAGACTGTGTTGGGGGGGGGGGGGGGAGTGCTTTCTCTCCACTCAGGTTTCAAATTACACTCAGTTCTCTTCCCTGTGATGTGCAGTGTGTGACATCAGAAATATCCTTTGAGTTGTGTGTTTTAGAAGGCTGTAGAGAAGAGAAAGTTACAGATAAACAGGTACAACTTATGTAGGAGGATTTTTTTTTAAACTCTGTGTTGCAGCTGAGGCCAAGCACTTCACTGGGTATATGTAAAGGTTTACAACCACTTTAAAGCCCAGCTTTGGAAAACCTGAAAATTGTCCCTTGGAGTGGGGCTGTGCCCAGACTGCAAAGGTTAACTGCTCATTTAGGACTAGGAAGCAGAAAAAAAGCAGAATAACCATACATTTTGAAACCATGGGACTTTACAAGCACCAAAATTGCAACAAAAAAGATATGTAAAAACACAATTTTATTTTGTCCAATTTTAAAAACAGAAGGAAAAGTACATTATACATAGCATTGTGCAGAAAAGAAGCTTTGGAGCAGAAAAGATTTACTTACCCAATCTTCCGCTCCTCCACTCTGCTAGACGAGTCCTCTCAGCATCTTTTCCCCCATTCTACAAGCAATCTAAGGTCCTGATGTCATGAAGTCCACTGCTGGGTCCATAGCCCAGCACTGGATGTGATGACATTGAGGCACAGTTTACCGCCAACAGAGCACGTTTGCCAAGGAAGCGGAGGATCAGGTAGGTAAATTGCTTTTACTCTCCCCTAGAAAAAGCAAGCAGTTAACCCTTGCAGCGCAGGCCCAGCCCTACTGTATTTTTATATGTCCGGGAATTGGAATGTAAGAAAACATCCAGATGCTTACTGTTAAGACAAATGACAGAACAGGGTTTCATTTACAAAAGTAAGAACACCACAGAGGAACTTCATATCTTTCAAAGCAGATTTTACAAGAATACATGGATATCCCTTTTATTTATCTTTATCAACATCAGCAACTAATGTTAGTCAAACAATAATGGAACATTCTCTCAAACAATACCATACACATGTATGCTTCATCAATTATAGAGTTCCATGTATGAAATACACCCAAGAGTGTGAACGTCTCAAGCACTGGCACAGCCGACACGAATAATCCCTGTAATTAACCTAATATGTTTATTTTCCATAATCGTCTCCCCATCTACTGCCCATAATGTGGTATATTCTTGTAATACCTCAATCATGAAAATACCACATTATGGCCACTCGATGGCGCTGGCAATCACATGAAATAGGACATATTAGGCAAATAGCAGGGATCATTGTTGACAGCCATGGCAATGGTTGACACATTTGCAGTGCAACTTAAAAAAATAAATAAAAAATAGACTCCCCTTTTAATGGTGTGTAGCAAAGCTGGCTAATAAAACTAAAACTGGTCACTGGATCTGCAATCAACAAAAATTGAATAATAAGTTTCAGTTTTCTAACCGCTTAGAAATACCTGCTGTGTTTACAGGCTTCGGATGGCAAGATTCTTCTCTTCATACAAAAAGCTGATTTCCTTACCTCTGTTGGTAACTGTAAAGATGAATTTCTTCTCATTGCTAGTAGCTACCTAGATACAGTGGGTATAGAAAAGAATCACCCCCTTTAAAATAATCACATTTTGTTATTTTGCATCCTGAAAAGAAGACAGACACAGTTTTGTTTTATCCAGCTGTGTTTACTTAGTGCAACTTATAACCTCCAAGTGAAAGATATAATACCAACATAGAAAAAGTCAGAAACATAAATCAAAAATAGAATCACTGAGTTGGAAAAGGATCCCTCCCTTGTGTCATTATTTTGTTGAACCACCTTTTGCTTTAATTCCAGCCTTTAGCCTTTTAGACTGCAATATTTGCCCACACTTCTTTGTAGAACTGCTCAGGTTCAGTTAAATTTGGTGGTGACCTTTCGTGGACTGCAGTCTCCAAGTCATTCCACAGATATTCAGTGGGGTTTAAGTCTGGGCTCTGACTAGGCCGTGCAAGGACATTCATCTTTTTCTCCTTCAACCACTGTGTGCTCATTTTGCTGTGTGCTTTGGGTCACTGTAATGTTGGGAGGTAAACCACCTTCTCATTGACAACTTTCTGGCAGAGGGCAGCAGATTTTCCTCAAGAATTTGACGGTATTATGCCCCATTCATTTTTCCTTCTATCCTGACAAGAGCTCCAGTCCTTGCTGCAGAGAAACACCCCCCAGAACAGGATATTACCACCTCCATGCTTTACTGTAGGAATGGTGTTATTTGGATAGTGATCTGTATTGCATTTCCGCCAGACATATTGTTTAGTGTTGAGGCCAAACAATAAAATTTTAGTCTCATCTGACCACAACACCATTTTTCATGTGGCCTCAAAATCTTTAAAGGAGCATTTTGGTAAAGCTCAGTCCTGACTACATGTGTCCTTTCTTGAGGAGTGGCCTTTTTTCTTGCAACCCTCCCATACAAGCTACATTTATGGAGAATTTGTTGTATTGTTTTCATATGCACACAATGACCACTCTGTCATACATTCCTGCAACTGCTTCAGAGTTGCTATAGGCCTCTTGCTAGTGTCTCTGACCAGTTTCCTCTTGGTTTTTTCATCCAGTTTGGAGCAAAGTCCTGATCCAGGGAGGGTCTGTGTTGTACCAAATACCTTCTACCTTCTAGTAATAGACATCACTGTGCTTCTAGACATTGGTTAAGCCATTTAATTTTTTTAATCCTTCTCCTGACTTGTGCCTGTCCACAACTTTATCCTGGAGATCTTTTGACAGTGCTTTGCCACCCATAGTTGATTGTTTTCTTTAGTTGCCTACCAGGGACTGAAATGCTCCAGGAAAGCTCTTTCATGCTGAGCTAATCAAAATGACCACAGCAGATAACATATGAAAGTCAAATGACTGTGTCCCATTGAGAAGGTGATTAGCTACACTTAATTGCGTTAAAAAGTTATTTTTAGGAGGGGGTGATCTTTTTTTCAACTCAGTGATTCTATTTTTGAATTGTTTTTATTTTTTTCTGACATGTTGGTGTTATAATTTTCACTTGGACATATTGTTGCACTGAATAAATACAGCTGGATACAACAAAAACTGTGTCTTCATTTCAGGCTGCAAAGCAACCAAATGTGATTATTTTAAAGGGGGTGATTCTATTCTGTACACACTGTAAATGACGGCCTCTTTTAAAGTGGTTTAACTGCTTGTTCAGAATATGTAAATATTTTAGTGTACATAGTCTGGACACAAGGTCCATTTTAACCCATTTTTTGCTATGTACGCCCCCCCAAATAAAAACCCCACTGAATTATACAGGGTATATATATAGCACACCCCATCCCTCCCCCTTGCTGTTGCTTCTCTCGTTTTCACCAGTAATTACTGGCTGTTATTATGACAGCCAAGACTTTCTCATGTAAATACAGCAGCCAGCTCTAGCAACTTCTGACAAAACAGATCCCTTGATCAGTGTTTATAAACACTGTTTAGACTCAGGATTCAGAGATACAAAGTAACATAATTATTACCTTCTATTTACTGTTTCATTTATCTGCAGATCAAATGGATGAGGTTCAATCTGATGACAGTTAAAGCAACCTTAAAAGTAGTTTTTAACCATTTATTAACTCTTAGTTAATCCTAATCAACTAAAAAAAAGACAAAATACAATTTATATTTCTTATCTACAGTAACAGTATTTTTTCTTAACCAACAATGGTCAAAGTAGAAAAATGTGAGCTTTTAAAGTGTTTTTCAATTATTTTTGTCTATAGATTGCATAAAAAATAGAACACTTTTGCAAGACAACATCATCGCTTTGTTGTCCTGAAAAAAACATTAAATATTTATTACCATTACATATCATCCTGTAGCACAGTGGCTAAGTGGTTAGCACTTCCACCTAGCAGCCCTAGGGTGTTGGTTTGAATCCCAACACTGACATTACCTACCTGGAGTTTGCATGTTCTCTCTGTGCCTGCATGGGTTTCCAACCTCACTCCAAAGACATGCTGGTAGGTTAATTGGCTTCTGTCTAAATCAGCATTAGTATGTAAGTTAGGCACCTTAGATTGTAAGCTTCTTGAGGACAGGGACTGATGTGAATATACAATATATATGTAAATTGCCAGTGCTATATGCCTACGGGATGTAAAGTCAGATTTTCTCCCTCTGGTCATACTCATCGCTGTTCTGTAATAAAGACCAAGCATATTGTGCGCCTAAACTCCATTAGCTTTCAAGTAGAAGGCCAAGTTATTTAGATATGCACCTAAGCTCAAAAGCGACATGATGGAAATAAATTCTTAACGTGTAAGTTCACCTTTACAGAAAATCTCTAAAGTGACCTTACACTGGACCCCGTTCCCATCCCGCATGGTCCCGCTGTATCAGTGTCGCACGATCTCCCACCATCAGGCACCAGGACGCTTCCTCACCAGTCCAAGGATTTGAAATCTCCTCTCCATACCTCTCAGCGAATACGTACAAGACGTATTCTAATTTGTCAGCACCATCACAAGGACGGCGCTGACCAATCAGAATCCATCTAGCCCGTCCTGTCAGTGAGAAAGCCAGGAGAATTTCAAATCCCCAGACCGGCATCCTGGCGCCTGACAACGGGGGATCGCAGGACACTGGTACAGCAGGACCAGGAGGGATGGGGAGGAGGTCCAGTATAAGGTCACCTTACAGATTTTCTGTAAAGGTGAATTTACACTTTAAGAGGTATACAGGATCAAGAACTGAAGTGGTTAAAGCTGGACTCCAGTCAAACAACTATATATACAAAAAAAAAAGAGTGAGCAAACTGTTTTACCTGATAAAGATAATTGAATATGGAATCTGTCTAGACAGTTCTAGGATTTACAAAGCCCTGCCAGACAGCATAGCCTTGTGGCCTGACTTTTCTCTACTGCAGCTACGAAATCAAGCTTGGTCAACTCCTTCTCCCCAACCCCTGATTGAATAGTAAAGGAGCAACATACTGACTTGTTCATCCCTCTGTCAGCAGACCTACAGTCAGTACAACTGGTTGATTCTTGAGATGTTTTTTTAGAAAATTCTCTGTGCCAATATCTCACCGTTAGTGCAAAAGTCACAAATAATCCCTGTAATGTTTGCTATATGTGTAAAATGTCAGTTTCTATTCGTCAAATGCAACATTCTGTAACATTCATAGAGTTCTCTGATTGGGCGAGGTGGAGATCATGACATCACTGCCCCACCTCTCTACCTCACCCTTCATTGAGAAAATGCAAAGTGTTCTCTGAATAGCGACCTCCTGTGTTCATCAAGCAGCATAGCAGCCGCTCAGCATGGGACCCTGGAAGTGACCGCTGTGGTAGCAGTGCCTACTACATAGATTTCCAGCTTCCATAGGGATCCCACACATGACACATGCAAACCTAGCAGGATCATATGCATACCTAAACTTCAGCTTTATGCAGGGCTAGATCTAGCCTGTCTGACCTGGGGTGCAAAGCATCAACACACTTTCATTTTATCTTTGTGGTTATGTGCACCACAGTGGTTGGGCTGGGCTTCAGTGCCTCATTATAGGGTTCAACCTACTAGTGCCACAGGTCCTGGGGGGGGAGGAAAAAATCTGGGGGTGCACAGCCCACCCCAGCACCCCCTAGATCTGGCCCTGGCTTTAAGGTTATTTTCACACAGGAGCGAACATTAGAGAAAGTTAAATGAATACAGGAGGTCAGTATTCAGAGAACACTTTGCATTTTCTCAATGAAAGGTGAGGTGCAGAAGCAGGGCAATGATGTAACCATCTTCACCTTGCCCAATCAGAGAATGCTTTTATTGTTAGGGAAAGTCCCATTTGCCCTGTGAAAGGCAACTAATATGAACTGACATTTCATACATATTGAAAACATCATGGGTATTATTCCTGACTTTTGCACAAACACTGAACCAATTTTACCAGCCTGAGCAGTTTAGCTGTGTCTATTCACAATTCTGTGCCCAAGAACATGGGGGGTTTTAGAAAATAGAGGGTTTTTTTAATGAATGTAGAAGAAATCAGCAAAATGAAAATAATATTGTCATTGAATTTTACAAGCCAAGCTTGCTTGTATGATTTGTAATTACAGTCAGGTCCATAAATATTGGGACATCGACACAATTCTAACATTTTTGGCTCTATACACCACCACAATGGATTTGAAATGAACCAAACAAGATGTGCTTTAACTGCAGACTGTCAGCTTTAATTTGAGGGAATTTACATCCAAATCAGGTGAACGGTGTAGGAATTACAACAGTTTGCATATGTGCCTCCCACTTGTTAAGGGACCAAAAGTAATGGGACAATTGGCTTCTCAGCTGTTCCATGGCCAGGTGTGTGTTATTCTTTCGTTATCCCAATTACAATGAGCAGATAAAAGGTCCAGAGTTCATTTCAAGTGTGCTATTTGCATTTGGACTCTGTTGCTGTGAACTCTCAAGATGAGATCCAAAGAGCTGTCACTATCAGTGAAGCAAGCCATCATTAGGCTGAAAAAACAAACAAACCCATCAGAGAGATAGCAAAAACATTAGGCGTGGCCAAAACAACTGTTTGGAACATTCTAAAAAAGAAGGAACGCACCGGTGAGCTCAGCAACACCAAAAGACCCGGAAGACCATGGAAAACAACTGTGGTGGGTGACCGAAGAATTCTTTCCCTGGTAAAGAAAACACCCTTCACAACAGTTGGCCAGATCAAGAACACTCTGCAGGAGCTAGGTGTATGTGTGTCAAAGTCAACATTTGAGAAGACTTCACCAGAGTGAATACAGAGGGTTCACCATAAGATGTAAACCATTGGTGAGCCTCAAAAACAGGAAGGTCAGATTAGAGTTTGCCAAATGACATCTAAAAAAGGCTTCACAGTTCTGGAACAACATCCTATGGACAGATGAGACCAAGATCAACTTGTACCAGAGTGATGGGAAGAGAAGAGTATGGAGAAGGAAAGGAACTGCTCATGATCCTAAGCATACCACCTCATCAGTGAAGCATGGTGGTGGTAGTGTCATGGCGTGGGCATGTATGGCTGCCAATGGAACTGGTTCTCTTGCATTTATTGATGATGTGACTGCTGACAAAAGCAGCAGGATGAATTCTGAAGTGTTTCGGGCAATATCATCTGCTCATATTCAGCCAAATGCTTCAAAACTCATTGGACGCAGCTTCACAGTGCAGATGGACAATGACCCAAAGCATACTGCAAAAGCAACCAAAGAGTTTTTTAAGGGAAAGAAGTGGAATGTTATGCAATGGCCAAGTCAATCACCTGACCTGAATCTGATTGAGCATGCATTTCACTTGCTGAAGACAAAACTGAAGGGAAATGCCCCAAGAACAAGCAGGAACTGAAGACAGTTGCAGTAGAGGCCTGGCAGAGCATCACCAGGGATGAAACCCAACGTCTGGTGATGTCTATGCGTTCCAGACTTCAGGCTGTAATTGACTGCAAAGGATTTGCAACCAAGTATTAAAAAGTGAAAGTTTGATTTATGATTATTATTCTGTCCCATTACTTTTGGTTCCTTAACAAGTGGGAGGCACATATGCAAACTGTTGTAATTCCTACACCGTTCACCTGATTTGGATGTAAATACCCTCAAATTAAAGCTGACAGTCTGCAGTTAAAGCACGTCTTGTTCATTTCATTTCAAATCCATTGTGGTGGTGTATAGAGCCAAAAATGTTAGAATTGTGTCGATGTCCCAATATTTATGGACCTGACTGTATATAGGGAGCAGCCATATTAACTCAATACATACACAGGACCTACTTCTTGCTTTACAGCAGGTGTCTGCAAATTATTTACACAAAGGGCCAGTTTGCTGTCTCAGACTTTAGGGGGTCTGTACTATGGCCAATGGGGATAGAAAATGTCCACGCATCAGTGGAAGAATTATATAGCAACTGT